>NC_041405.2:152533966-152801466 GCF_900747795.2 Erpetoichthys calabaricus | reverse complement strand
AAAATATGATCTAATTATAAAACTTTTTATGTTTCGTAAGAATTACTCATGGATGCTATGAAATCACTTCAGATGCCCAACGGTGAGTCAACGGTACAAGAAAACCCCCACATATGACATACCGTTCAACTCATCTTAATATCCACTTATGCAAAATGTCAAGCCTTTTGGGGTCTCTACCCCCCATTTTTGACCCTCTAGACCACAGGTATCAAACTCCAGGCCTGGAGGGCCGCAGTGGCTACAGGTTTTCATTCTAACCGTTTTCCTAATCAGTGACCAGTTTTCACTGCTAATTCACTTTTTTCCCCTTTTATTTTAACAGCCATGTTAGAAGGATTCAGTCCTCTGAATTGATTCGTTTCCTCATTAAATGACAGCCAAACAGAAATGAGATGTGAAACGAGCCAACAGATGACCAGCTTAAACTGGGGCTTCAAACTCCAACCAGTTTCTTAATGAGAAGCCGATGCTTGCTTTTAATTAAACCCGTTATTTAATTCTACAGCTTGTTGCTGCTCTCGTTCTGCAACAACAGACATTTCCAAAACTGTCAATTTTTTGTTTTTTATAAGAACATCGTCAAAGTGTTTTGGTGAGTTGAGAAATCAGCCTTACTGAGACCATCACCTTTCTTTATTTTCAGATATTGTGTGATGTGGTGGCTTGTTTTGTGTCTCATTATTGTTTGGCTGCTAATTATGGAAAAAGAAACAACTAAAGGGCCAGAGTGAAGTTAATTAAAAGAAGTAATTAGCAGAAAAAATTGGTCACTAATTGAGAAGACGGTTAGAATGAAAACCTGCAGCCACTGCGGCCCTCCGGGACTGGAGTTCGACACCCCTGCTCTAGACCCAGTTTAGGATCATATAAGTGGATAGGACTGGTGAACTTTGTTGGGCTGAATGGCCTGTTCTCGTCTAGTTTGTTCTAATGTTCTAATATTTTGTGCAGGAAATGACACCCTGATGCTAAAGAGTAAACCAACGTTTCTCAACCTTTAAGTATTTGCGACCCGAGTTTTCATAACAGTTTTAATCACAAGGACATTAGAGGGTCTGCTCAGGTGGGCCGGTTTTGGGAGATAAAGTCAGAGAGGCGAGATTGCATTGGTTTGGACATGTGCAGAGGAGAGATGCTGGGTATAATGAGAGAAGGATGCTAAGGATAGAGCTGCCAGTTAAGGGGAAGAGAGGAAGGCCTAAGTCAGCATTTCTCAACCTTTAAGTATTTGCAGGTGGCAGAGTTAAAGATGCTAAGATTTGCATTGGGTGTGACGAGGATGGACAAGATTAGAAATGAGGACATTAGAGGGTCAGCTCAGGTGGGCCGGTTTGGGGAGATAAAGTCAGAGAGGCGAGATTGTGCTGGTTTGGACATGTATAGAGGAGAGATGCTGGGTATAATGAGAGAAGGATGCTAAGGATAGAGCTGCCAGTTAAGGGGAAGAGAGGAAGGCCTAAGGCAGCGTTTCTCAACCTTTAAGTATTTGCGACCCAAGTTTTCATAACAGTTTTAATCTCGCCCCCCCTAACTTTTTTTGAAAGGAGCCCACTAATACCAATTTGTTCTTTTTAAATTAATGATATATCATAGATGCATATTTTATTATACCTACTTGACTTTTATCAACATTTATCTAACTCTATATTTATTTTTCTAGTATCAGAGTGTAGTTTAAGTTCATTTGTTTTGGTTTCAATAGATGTATTTTTCATATTTTCGATTCTTGTTTTCTTTTTTTCACATTTTCGCACCCCTCTTTTTGTTACTTCGCGCCCCCCTAGGGGGGGCCTGACCCAAAGATTGAGAGCCACTGGAGTAAACTTTACTCTTTAGCACAAATGATCCAAAGGCCTAGAAATGGTGCAGGCCACACCAACCGACCCCAGGGGCTCACCCCCTATAGTGGGATACGAGGGCTCAAAGATACCCCTTATCACTCCACTTCAAAAATACTTAGAGTCGGTAACGCAGGCATGCGGAGTGTAAATTTATGATACTTCAAGGTTGCTGATGATGAATATGATGATCTTTATGACATCCGATTCTTTATCGGTGGTCTTAGCCCAGACATCCCAGCCTTGTAGGACCAGATTTCTGAGAGGTTTGAATGAGGGGCATTCGTGCAGTAAAGGGACCAGGGAGCCGAGCACAGGGGCATTTCTAAGAATTATGTCCCTTGGGGTCTGCAGTCCGATTGCCTTTCTTCCGGGGAGGGAGAATGCGACTCGCTTGGGGGAGACCAGGAGAAGATCCAGGACAGTTGTCCCTTTAAGGGCCTTTCCCAGAAGGTTCAGAATGACAAATTGCAAATATTATCATGTGGGGTATCCTTTATTACTATTTTAAGGTCAGTAATTATAAATATGAGGCTGTTTTTGAGTTTTGATCCTTTACTAATAATAAATAAGAATTATTCTTTATTTTTATATCTCTTTTCTTGCTACTCAAAGCGTTTTACATAGTGAGTGGGGAGCCACTTCAACCACCAATAATGGATGATGCGACGGTAGCCATTTTTTGCTGCATTACACTAAGCACACATTAGCTGTTACGTGGTGAAGTTGTGAGAGTGATAGCCAATTAAAAACAGAGGATGATTAGGGGCCAGAATGACTAGGCCATGGTTGGCAATACAGCCAGGACATTGGGATACCCCCAATTCCTTACGAAGGCTGCCCAAGAGTCTCCTATGACCACAGAGAGTCTAGACCTCGGTTTAATGTCTCATCAGTATGAAGACACAATTTTCACAGCACAGTGAACATCACTGCACTGGCACATTGGCATCTATTTTCAAACCACAGGGTAAGCGCCTCCTGCTGGCCTCGCCAACACCTCTTCCAGCAGCAACTCAAGCTTTTCTGAGATGGTTTCCTATCCAAGTACTGGCTGGGCCTGAACATGCTTAGCTGTGTATTTAGCCCTCCATAGACCTCTGTCAAAGGGTGAAACGTGACACGTTTCAATTGTAATGGAGAATATTTAGACTTTCTAAGTTGAATCACATAATTTAATATTTCAGATATGTGAAGCAACGTTTTTATGTTTATTCTGTACGTCCTGCAATGGTGATGGACAGGTTGACAGACGAGATCAGACAGGAGTCCGAGTATAGAATAACGGGGAGTGTTGAAGAGAAGTGAAAAAGAGAGTGCAGGCAGGGTGGAGTGGGTGGAGAAGAGTGTCAGGAGTGATTTGTGATAGACGGATATCGTCAAGAGTGAAAGGGAAGGTCTACAGGATGGTAGTGAGACCAGCGATGTTATAAGGGTTGGAGATGGTGGCACTGACCAGAAAGCAGGAGACAGAGCTGGAGGTGGCAGAGTTAAAGATGCTAAGATTTGCATTGGGTGTGACGAGGATGGACAGGATTAGAAATGAGGACATTAGAGGGTCAGCTCAGGTGGGCTGGTTTGGGGAGATAAAGTCAGAGAGGCGAGATTGCGTTGGTTTGGACATGTGCAGAGGAGAGATGCTGGGTATAATGAGAGAAGGGTGCTAAGGATAGAGTTGACAGGTAAGGGGAAGAGAGGAAGGCCTAAGACAGCGTTTCTCAACCTTTAAGTATTTGCAACCCGAGTTTTCATAATAGTTTTAATCGCGCCCCCCCTAACGTTTTTTTGATTTTTTTTGTTCTTTTTTAAGTAATGATATATCATAGATGTATATTTTATTATACCTACTTAACTTTTATCGACATTTATCTAACCCTATTTTTATTTTTCTAGTATCAGAATGTAGTTTAAGTTAATTTGTTTTGGTTTCAATAGATGTATTTTTCATATTTTCGAATCTTGTTTTCTTTTTTTCACATCTTCATGCCCCCCTTTTTGTTACTTCGTGCCCCCCCTAGGGGGGCCCGCCTCACAGTTTGAGAACCACTGGCCTAAGAAAAGGTTTATAGATGTGGTGAGAGAGGACATGCAGGTGATGGGTGTGACAGAGCAAGATGACGAAGACAGGAAGGTATGGAAGAAGATGATCCACTGTGGCGATCCCTGACAGGAGCAGCTGAAAGATTATGTTCTTCTGTTTTATGGAGGTAATCAATTGTGACCTGAAGGGGGAATCACTGAGCCCCTAAACCCCGAGACTCAACTACACAGCACTGTCCTGGGTTCAAACAGAAGATGTTTTTATTTTACAATACCTTCACAGACTTCCAAATCCTGTTTCATAACAGTATAACGCAATGTCTCCTTCCACAACTCTCACGTTTTCTTCACACAGAGAACCACAGACACTTGGAAAGAGTAACCAAGTAGTGTGGTGGTCTGGAGGACTTTAGGGACCTTCAAAACTCGACTTGATGTTATTTTGGAGGAATTAAGAGGACAAGACTGGCGAGCTTTGTTGTGCTGAATGGCCTGTTCTCGTCTGCATTGTTCTAATGTTCTAATGTGTAATCTCAAGATGTGGATCAATACATTTATGACTTTTTTTCACAAGGAGACCCCAAGACCCTTTAGCTTCATTATAAAACACAAGAGTGGGCTACTTATTTTTATTTTTTCTTTATCAACTATTAGCTGTCCCTCGTGGCTCTGCCTGCATAGTAGTGAAACAGGACAAACTTTAAAAATCAATTAAAAAGTTTTACAAAATGGAATAATTTGTATTGAGAAGAATTTATATTGATAGCTTTCATATCCGAGGGCCTCTTGTTATGCAATATTTTTGGTTTTGCTATCGGGGGCCAGAATGTAGCTGTGATCATCTTGCCAAAAATGTAAAAAGTTGGCAAGGTATCTGTGGCCAAGCGGAAGGTAGGTACACTCCGACGTCAAACATTAGCACTGTATGTGATCGTGTTCAGCTCTGACGGGTGAGTGTCCCCCGTGTGGGGAGAAAAGCATGTGGCTGTGATATTTCTACCAATCAGCAGCTACCCCCTAAAACACACAAAACAGCAAACGTTACTCCTCTCTAGATGATAATGTCTGCTGAGCAAACAGGTATCGCTAGCTAAGCGGAGGCAAGTTGCGCTCCAACACGTGGCGAGAGGTAAAGCGACTCGAATGGAGGCTGGCGCGTGAGTGAGTGAGTGAGTGAGGACAGCCCCGCCCAGCTCCCTGCCCCCCTCCCCTCGGCCGGCAGCCTGTCTCTTGGATTTGCTCAAATAAATCGGTGCCACAATCGAACGACAACACTTAGCACGATGAGAGAAGTCGGAAAATTAACCGGAATGTTCAAGCAAATTATAGAAAAAAAACCCGATCTAAATCTGTTAAGTAGCTCTCTCGTGAAAAGTGGACAGACATACAGACAGAGAGACAGACAGACATTGGATTTTATATATAGAGAGATGTTTCAATGTAAAATTTAATATGGTAAATTAATCTATGATTGTGAAAAAATAATAGGTCAGGTCAGGTCAGGTTGGGCAGCATACACTGGTTCAGCGCACTGCCACACCCACCACATGACAAAACAGCTCAGGATCCTGGTTGGCAACCCACCCATGCGGAAACGCGGTTCAGTCCCAACCTCCGGAAACAACCCTCTATCTGCTGCTATCACCCGTGGGGAACTGCGCCACATGGCCGTAGTGCCGTACGTAACCTACGCTCCCACACAATGCAGGTCATGTGCCTCATTCGGGACTCCATGAGCAACACAAAGTCAAACCAGCGGGACACAAGGATTCTCCGGAGAGACACAGCACTGAAGGAGTCCAGTCTTCATCTCAGGTCACTGCATAGCGTCCATGTCTCTCAAACAGGAAGCACCAAGACGCTAAAGACTTGGACCTTGATCCTTTTGCAGATATCAGGAGCGCCACACACCCCTTTCCAGCGGCCTCATCACCCCCCCCCCCCATGCTCTCCTAATCCATCTACTGACTTCATAGGAAGAGTCACCAGAGACATGAATGTCACTGCCGAGGTAAGTAAACCTCTCGACGAGGTCGACACTCCCAGGCCGTAGGAGAGGATACTTTCTATTGCACTACGGTAGAAGTTAATTAATAGCTGCTGAGGTAGATGAGCCTGTCTCAGCTTTATGAGAAAGTACAGAGTAAGTCCTGTACGTTTATGTGCATGGTTTTACCGATGTTTGTTACATTGTTTCCTAATCCATCTATCCATAATTTGTAATAGTGGAGCACAAAGCAGAAACCAAGAGGATGGACCACCAACTCAAGTCAAGTTGGGGAGCATGCACTGATACGGTGCGTTGCCGTACCCACTACACGACGAGACAACTCGGGATACCGGTTGGCAACCCACCAGGCAAACACGTGGTCCACACTCCGGAAATTACCCTCTATCTGACGCAGTCAGGTGTTACATGGTGTCCCCTTGGCCTGGTCCAGCCAACTCAGGTTCCCAACAATGAGGATCTTACGAGCTGGATCACCCTCGGGGAAACGCGCCACATGGCTGTAGTGCCGTAACTGATGCTCCCTCACAATGCAGGTCATGTGCCTCATTCCGGACTCCATGAGCAACACAAAGTCAAACCAGCGGGACACAAGGATTCTCCGGAGAGACACAGCACTGAAGGAGTCCAGTCTTCATCTCAGGTCACTGCATAGCGTCCATGTCTCTCAAACAGGAAGCACCAAGACGCTAAAGACTTGGACCTTGATCCTTTTGCAGATATCAGGAGTGCCACACATCCCTTTCCAGTGACCTCATGACCCTCCATGCTCTCCTAATCCAACTACTGACTTCATAGTCACCAGAGACATGAATGTCAATGCCGAGGTAAGCAAGCCTCTCGATGAGGTCGACACTCTCTCTGCAGACAGACACATTGCTGATGGCCGTGCCCAAGAGGTCATTAAAGGCCTGGATCTTTGGTTTTTATCCGGACACTCGCAAGCCCAGACACTCCGACTCCTCGCTCAGTCATCTCGAGACCCCAGATCAGAGCCTCCATTGACTCTGTGAAGATCACAGCATCATCAGCAAAGTCAAGATCAGTGAATCTTTCTTCACCAACAGATGCCCCACAGCCACTGGGCCCCACAACAATGCCCAGCACCCCCAGAACACACCCTGATGAACCCCAGAATCAACTGGGAAGAACACCGAGGGTCTGCCTCCTCTCTGCACACAACTCACAGTACCAGAGTACAGGCGGGCCATGATATCCAGCATATCATGGATATCATGTTGGGACTCCTCTGTAACATAAAGGAACTTTAAGATCTGGTAGAAATGAAATCAGCACAGGCATGGATTGGTGAATTTTGAAAGAACTGGAGAAGGATTGGAATTGGAAATGTGTGTGAGGTCAGAGTAAGGACACTCTGAAGCCATAGAATTTAATCACGTCAAGAATTAGGTTCTAATTTGAAACCATAATTGGAGGATAAAAAGTGAACCTCCATGAACTCCACTCGAGGCCACTCACAAGTTATGTGATCATCTGTTGGCTCGCTTCACATCTCATTCTTATTTTCCTAAAACAATTGGTATGGAATGGTCCATACAGTATTTCCATGTAATTTACACTCCATCTAAAAAACCACTTAAGAGCATAATTGGCAAATCACTGGGCTCGCTCTGATGCCTAAACGGAGTACCAAGCCTATCCTTTAAGGCAGGCCTTAAACCCCAACATTTTTCTTTGGGCTGCTAGTGAAGCCCACCTTCTCCTGAGTTGGATTAAATTAAGTGTTGATGTATACCACTTTTTTGGCTTTTACCTTTAAACATATCACCACGCTGAATAGCTTCCATTTGTCTCTTCAGGGCGCCCATGTTGGACTAGCTGCCGGACTGGGGATTTCCCTGTGGGTTGCAGTCGGTGCCAGCTTGTATCCTCCTGGGGCAGAACTCATGGGCGTGCTGCCCAGCTCTGACGAGCAGTGTCCAGTCCTGAAAGTGACCAACCTCACCCGTGACCTTGCCCTGCACCCCACAGCCTCTCCATCTCCTAATAATCTCTCTGTAGACGTCACAAGGTAAGCGAGTGTAAATAGGAATCTGTGCAGCCATCTCTGTGGAGCTCTCCGTGTTTACTGTGCTGTGCTCTCCAGCAGGGGGCGCTTGCTCTCTGGGATTGTGTTCTTTATTGAAATGCAGGACCTACTTGAACCTGTATATACTGTACACCCCTTCGGTAACCATGGCAGAAATAATCAGATGAGAGAAATGGGGTACAAAAGGATAAACATTTATTTACAGTGCATCCGGAAAGTATTCACAGCGCGTCACTTTTTCCACATTTTCTTATGTTACAGCCTTATTCGAAAATGGATTAAATTAATTTTTTTCCTCAGAATTCTACACACAACACCCCATAATGACAACATGAAAAAAGTTTACTTGAGGTTTTTGCAAATTTATTAAAAATAAAAAAACTGAGAAATCCCATGTCCATAAGTATTCACATCCTTTGCTCAATACTTTGTCGATACACCTTTGGCAGCAATTCCAGCCTCAAGTCTTGTTGAATATGATGCCACAAGCTTGGCACACGTATCCTTGGCCAGTTTCGCCCATTCCTCTTTGCAGCACCTCTCAAGCTCCATCAGGTTGGATGGGAAGCGTCGGTGCACAGCCATTTTAAGATCTCTCCAGAGATGTTCAATCAGATTCAAGTCTGGGCTCTGGCTGGGCCACTCAAGGACATTCACAGAGTTGTCCTGAAGCCACTCCTTTGATATCTTGGCTGTGTGCTTAGGGTCGTTGTCCTGCTGAAAGATGAACCATCGCCCCAGTCTGAGGTCAAGAGCGCTCTGGAGCAGGTTTTCATCCAGGATGTCTCTGTACATTGCTGCACTCATCCTTCCCTTTATCCTGACTAGTCTCCCAGTCCCTGCCGCTGAAAAACATCCCCACAGCATGATGCTGCCACCACCATGCTTCACTGTAGGGATGGTATTGGCCTGATGATGAGCAGTGCCTGGTTTCCTCCAAACGTGACACCTGGCATTCACACCAAAGAGTTCAATCTTTGTCTCATCAGACCAGAGAATTTTCTTTCTCATGGTCTGAGAGTCCTTCAGGTGCCTTTTGGCAAACTCCAGGCGGGCTGCCATGTGCCTTTTACAAAGGAGTGGCTTCCGTCTGGCCACTCTACCATACAGGCCTGATTGGTGCATTGCTGCAGAGATGGTTGTCCTTCTGGAAGGTTCTCCTCTCTCCACAGAGGACCTCTGGAGCTCTGACAGAGTGACCATTGGGTTCTTGGTCACCTCCCTGACTAAGGCCCTTCTCCCCTGATCACTCAGTTTAGATGGCCGGCCAGCTCTAGGAAGAGTCCTGGTGGTTTCGAACCTCTTCCACTTACAGATGATGGAGGCCACTGTGCTCATTGGGACCTTCAAAGCAGCAGAAATTTTTTTGTAACCTTCCCCAGATTTCTGCCTCGAGACAATCCTGTCTCGGAGGTCTACAGACAATTCCTTTGACTTCATGCTTGGTTTGTGCTCTTGACATGAACTGTTAACTGTGGGACCTTATATAGTGTGAGACTTTCCCGGACACCACCAGTCGGAGACCACATCTTTATAAAAGACACACGTTTATTTGCCATTAATAAACACAGTTCCTCACTAACACACAATGCACTCAGCAATAATCACCCTTTAAACCAATGTCCTTTGCCGCCTCTACTCCTCCAGGGAGCTTCGTCCTTCTCCCACTCCCGACTCTGGCTCACTGACTGCAAGGAGGCAGCCCCTTTTATTCCTGCCCGGATGTGCTCCAGGTGGCTGATGATGTTCATCCGGCAGCACTTCCTGGTGTGGCGGAAGTGCTGCCCTTTGAACCGGAAGCACTCCGGGCGTCCCTGGTCGATCCATCCGCCATCTTGCCAAGTGTGGCGGAAGTCATCACATCCGGGTCTCCTGAGGCTTAAGGCGCCCCCTGGCGGTGGCCACGGTTCCCAATAGTACCAGTCCTCTTTGTCCTTGTCCTGTGGTCCTCTTTTTATCCAGGGCAACTGCCCCTTTGTGCCCCGGAAGCTATTAATGTCGCTTTCCGGTCCCTCCAGGCATCCCGGCCAGGTAATCACCGCAGTCATCTGTGACAATAGACAGGTGTGTGCCTTTCCAAATCATGTCCAGTCAACTGAATTTACCACAGGTGGACTCCAATGAAGCTGCAGAAACATCTCAAGGATGATCAGGGGAACCAGGATGCACCTGAGCTCAATTTTGAGCTTCACGGCAAAGGCTGTGAATACTTATGTACATGTGCTTTCTTAATTTTTTTATTTTTAATAAATTTGCAAAAATCTCAAGTAAACTTTTTTCACGTTGTCATTATGGGGTGTTGTGTGTAGAATTCTTAGGAAAAAAATGAATTTAATCCATTTTGGAATAAGGCTGTAACATAAGAAAATGTGGAAAAAGTGATGCGCTGTGAATACTTTCCGGATGCACTGTAACTTGCTTTAAGATGCACATACGTATCCAGGCCAAAGAGAAGCCATTGGAGCAGTGCAATCATCATCCAGTTCTTCAGTGGGGAATGCTGATGATTGTACAGTGGAGTGCAGGCGGCCTTCTTCTTAGAGATTTCTTCTAGAAGGTTCCTCTCCATTATAAATACCCACTCATTCTGTGTATGCAGTGAGCTTTATATGAAACATGACGGGTATTGGTAACTACAAGACATCAGAGCCTTGTTATATCTGGACTGTGCTCTTCTCAGTCCCAAATACCCCTA
Source organism: Erpetoichthys calabaricus (assembly GCF_900747795.2). NCBI lineage: Eukaryota > Metazoa > Chordata > Cladistia > Polypteriformes > Polypteridae > Erpetoichthys > Erpetoichthys calabaricus. The sequence continues at coordinate 152,790,832 of NC_041405.2, read as the reverse complement.
TCCGTGCACCGGCTCTAATCACTCATGGCCTCTGCCTGAAAGTGACAGGTCAACCCTGCTTTAAGCAATCAAAATCTGAACCTGAACATCAGCTGCATGAATGCTAACACAATTAGGCTCACAAATCATTTTTCATTTCTGGTTACGCAGTCAGTGTTTGGTATTCCTGGGCGATGACTAAAAAGAGCATCCATAATGTGAACGTTTTACAGTATAGGACCTGAAATGATGTTCTAGTGCACTTATGAAGGGCTTATTGTGGATAAGTCTTTCTCATCTCCTACAGGGCTTCAGGCGTCAAAGAGTTTTATTCAATCTCCTACCTCTACTATGGGACACTGGGGACAACTACGGTGCTGGTGGTTGGGCTTCTCGTCAGCCTTCTCTCAGGTAAAGAACCACTCCTTGTTCACCTTTCTCAGTGTGCTGATATCACCTGTCAGCCTATCGTTTATTTTATATAGTGCATCTAACCATCATGCATCATCACAAAAGACTAACACATTACAATACAATCTCAAATTGTATCATTTTTTGGTAGGCTGGTGGTCACATCAGGGATGTGTTCTGGGGGTGTTGGGCAGGGTCGTGGGGTCCAGTGGCTCTGGGGCATCTGTTGGTGAAGAGAGATTCACTGATCTTGACTTTGCTGACGATGCTGTGATCTTCGCAGAGTCAACAGAGGCTCAAGAGACTGAGTGAGGAGTCTGAGGGTCCTGATAAAAACCAAAGATCCAGGCCTTTAATGACCTCTTGGTCACGGCCATCAGCAGTGTGTCTGTCTGCAGAGAGAGCATCGACCTCATCGAGAGGTTCACTTACCTTGGCAGTGACATTCATGTCTCTGGTGACTCTTCCTATAAAGTCAGTAGACGGATTGGGAGAGCATGGGGGGTCAAGAGGTCACTGGAAAGGGGTGTGTGGTGCTCCCTATATCTGCAAAAGGACGAAGGTCCAAGTCTTTAGAGTCCTGGTGCTTCCTGTTTGAGAGACATGGATGCTATGCAGTGACCTGAGATGAAGACTGGACTCCTTCAGTACTGTATCTCTCCGGAGAATCCTTGGGCACCGCTGGTTTGACTTTGTGTTGCTCATGGAGTCCCGAATGAGGCACATGACCTGCATTGTGAGGGAGCGTCAGTTACGGCACTACGGCCATGTGGCGCGATTCCCCACGGGTGATAGCGGCAGATAGAGGGTCATTTCCGGAGGTGGGGACTGGACCGCGTTTCCGCATGGGGGGTTGTCAACCAGGATCCTGAGCTATTTCGTCATGTGGTGGGTGTGGCAATGCGCTGGTGCTTCTTGGTTGTGAGATATGGATGCTATCCAGTGGCTTGAGACGAAGACTGGACTCCTTCAGTACTATATCTCTTCAGAGAACCCTTGGGTGCCGCTGTCCTGGTGCTTCGTGTCTTGCTCTATGGTTGCGACACATGGACGCTATGCAGTGACCTGAGACGAAGACTAGACTCCTTTGGTACTGTGTCTCTCCGGAAAATCCTTGGGCACCGTTAGTTTGACTTTGTGTTGTTCATGGAGTCCCGAATGAGGCACATGACCTGCACTGTGAGGGAGCGTCAGTTACGGCACTATGGCCATGTGGCACGTTTCCCCGAGGGTGATCCAGCTCGTAAGATCCTCATTGTTGGGAACCCGAGTGGCTGGACCAGGCCAAGGGGACACCATGTAACACCTGGCTGCGGTAGATAGAGGGTCATTTCCGGAGTGTGGACCAGGTGTCTGCCTGGTGGGTTGCCAACCGGGATCCCGAGTTGTTTTGTCGTGTAGTGCGTGCGGCAACGCACTGTACCAGTGCATGCTCCCCAAGTTGACTTGGTGGTCCATCCTCTTGGTTTCTGCTTTGTGCACCACTATTACAAATTATGGATAGATGGATTAGGAATCAATGTAACAAACGTCGGTAAAACCATGCACATAAACGTATAATGAAGACTTACTCTGTACTTTCTCAGAAAGCTGAGACAGGCTCATCTACCTCAGCAGCTATTAACTCTTTCAGGGCTGATGTCGACTTTTGTTAAGATTCAGAGGTAGAGGATGGTGATCACTGGTAAACTGCAGAAAACCCACCCTTATATTTTAGTTTGACTCTCTTTGCTAGAAGAAAAGTTACATAGCTTTGTTAATTTAACCTCGATTCCCTACGCGTGCATGAGTAGCAAAGAGCAAACAACCTCTAAAATGGCACCGACATCTGGCGAGAGACCAGATGCAAATCTGGTCAAAGCAAAATACTCCATGGACGTTTTACATAATTTCGTTGAGTAGAACTCTGACTTGTCGGACTCCGAGTTTGATGCAAGTGATCTGGAGATGGATATTGAAAACGAAAGTGAGGTACCAGCATCATCTGATTGGTCCCCAGATGATCGTGGGGCTGAACACTTTCATATAGCTGATGCTCCTACAGCAGCATTCGCCTGGGAGGCCCACCACATATTGCGTTACACTGCAAACACCACCACAACCCACCTGCTGTGCGAAGACAGCCATGCAGCAGGCCCACTGTGCATTCCTGCTGTCCATTGAGGTGCCCCCAGCCACCAGAGATGTAACGGACTTTGTATGTTGATTTATGTGTGAAATCTATTGCTTTGTGTGTTTTTCAGAAAACTGAGTTTTTTGGAAAAAATATACAGCCCTCAAAGAGTTAATTAACTTCTACCGTAGTGCAATAGAAAGTATCCTCTCCTACGGCCTGATTGTGTGGTAAGCCAGCGGCACAGTTACAGAACGGAAGGAGCTACAATGTGTGATGAAGGCTGTGAAATGAATCGACAGGGCAGACCAGACTTTGGACGAAAACCTAGCACCATTATTAGAGACACAACACATTGCAGGCCGCCATCTGTTCGCCCCGCTACCGTCCGGATGGAGGTTTATGGCAATCACATCAGGCGTTAACAGACTGAGAAGATGCTTTTTTACTAGAGCTGTGATTTCCATCACACCTCTCCAAACTCAATACTCTGCCATTTACAGGAACTGTAAAATAAACGTAAAATATTCAATAGAGACACACACTTATAGACACATTTTACCTTCACATTTGTCACACATACAAGGAACTTACTCTTAGGCAATGCATATTGACATTTTAAATACTGTATCTCTCTATTATATTAAAAACAAAGTTTTCCATCATGTCCGCATTATTCAGCCTTGACCACGACCCTTCACACCACTCTCCCAAACATTACTCCCATGGCACATATCCTCTCTCCATCCCACCCTGTGACAGAGGTGTGACCAGAACATCATGTGTGGGTGGGCATTTGGTGTGTCTGGGGGGGGCAAAAAATATCCATCCATCCATCCATCCCCATTTTTGTAGGGGGGTCAAATAATAATAACAACATAGTTTTATATAACATATAAAAGTAAAAATTGTGGCATAAATCATAACCCACTGTTCAGTAAAATTAACAGAGGCAATGGAACTTGTATTATTATTTTTTGTGAACAAATATAGAACTACATCTACAGTACAAGGTAAATATCAATAAAGTTAAATGTATACAACATATGAGAGCAAGAACAGAAACGTGGCTTATTGTAGTCATGGGAGGCTATAGGACATCAGTTTCCAGTGTTTAACCTGGATATTATCTACAGGACCATCCATCCATCCATTTTCCAACCCGCTGAATCCAAACACACGGTCACGGGAGTCTGCTGGAGCCAATCCCAGCCAACACAGGGCACAAGGCAGGAAACAAACCCCGGGCAGGGCGCCAGCCCACTGCAGGAGACCTTCATCTTCTTTTATTTTCAGATATTGTATGATGGACACCAGTTGTTTTGGCTCATTTTGTATCTCATTATTAAGTACGAAGAAACAATTAAGGGGTCTGAGTCTTCAAGAACAAGTCAATTAAAATGAGTTCAAAAGAACTTAATTAGTAGCACAAACAGGTTACTGATTAAGAAAAGGGTTAGAATGAAAACCTGCAGCCACTGCGGCCCTCCAGGACCGGACTTGGCAACCCCTGTCTTAAACCTTTGACAGTTTGATCGAAAGTCCAACACGCAAACCACTTGACCAACACCGGTAACTTTTCATATATATATATGTGTAAAGCACTATATAGATATGTGTCTGTATTCATTACAAGTATAATATAAGGAAATGAGAAATTTAAATTTGATGTAATTAAGGTACAGTTCCGGGTCAAAACTGATGAAATATTGCATTGTCACCAGAGATCAGCATGCATAGGGTTCAATAAAAGTGGGTAAATAAAATTGCAAAATTTAACTCAGACAAACAAAGATGGGCAAGCTGAATAGAACTGTGTAAAAAAAAAATCTACTTCCTGTGTCTGAGCCAACTTTGGACCCTCCCACAGACCACGCCCTGAACTCCGCCTTCCTGTAGCTTAGTGCCCAAGCTCTCCTGTGTGACCTCATCAAAACCTTCTGGAAATCAAGATAAATGATTTCTCATACATCGTTTTGGTGCTTCCATGGAATTCCAGCATATTAGTGAAACACGACCTCCCTTGTCTGAACCCATGTTGAGTGTTTAATAAGAAGAAGAAGAAGAAGAGGAAGAAGAAGAATCCTCAAAGATGACACAGAACCAGTGTGCAGGATATGTGGTCAATTCCAGGAAACCATTGACCATATCGATGCAGAATGCCCTGAATTGACCAACACTGAACACATTTATAGACACAATAAGGCCGCCACATACCTGCATTGGAACATCTGCAAAGAATTCAACATGAACACAAAAGAAAAATGTTGTGAGCACGAGCCCCAAACAGTAACAGCAAAAGATACCACCACAATCCTGTGGGACATGCCAGTACAGACAGAGTGTGAGATAAAGGTCAACAAACCAGACATCGTCATTAAGAACAAAAAATTAAAAATCAGCCTACTCCTCGATATGTCCACATCAACTCACCTCAGGAAAAGTAACCGAAAAATTGTCAAACACAATGATACCAGTAGTGATAGGAGCCCTCATATTTATAAATAAAGAATTGGAGAAATAGACCTGGCAGTTCTCGGGTAACATCAAAATGCAAGGATTACAGAAGGTCACACTACTTGGAGTGTTTCATATCCTAAGAAAGACAACCGTCCATTAAACAGAAGGCTAACTCATTCTAACCCTAGGCCTAAGGAAACGATTCGAGTATTGTGTGGTTTTATAGAATGATCTCAAATGGAATAATATCTTCTTTAACAATACGCTACCGTGGCTGTCTGTTTGTCTATCTGTCCAGGATTTGACATCACCTGTAGCTCACAAACCGTTTGACTAATTGACCTGAAATTTGGTACACATATACTACGTCACCTCTACTGTCCGCTTTCAGGGTGATGATTGATCTCCAAAGTTATTCCTCTTTTTATTTTTATTTTATTTTACTGTAGAATCAATTCTCGGCACCGTGCAGCAGGGAGGCCGTGTGGCGCCATTCTCATTCCCTCCCACCTTCTCCATCACTTCCCCTACCTCTTCATATCTCAAATCATTATTGAGGCAGATTGAAGACTTACGTGCCAGCTTAAGAGAAAAATTAAGGAAAACGTACTAAGTAATTGCAACACAAACACTGACTTAATCAGTTTTAATGTGAAAAGATGTCGACGGAAGAAGAGAAGAAGTGGGCCACTAGGGTGGAGAAGAGAAGAGCTGCTCAGGAAGCAGCAAGAACATCAACCTCTGAGCAAACAAATGCTAAACGTAAAGAGAAAGAGGATGAAAACTATAAGTCAAGTGTATTCACTGCATGTTATCATGCAGTGCGCTGTTACTGGTAATAATAATAATAATGATAATAATAGTAATAATAATAATAATAATTGTAACACCTTATATACTGTCAAAAACGTGCAAACCAATAAAAGTACAAAGTCATAGGTGTAAAAAGTATAATAATAATAATAATAATAATGGTGACGCCTTATATACTGTCAAAAACATGCAAAACAATAAGTCAGAGGTGTAAAAAGTATAATAATAATAATAATAATAATGGTAACACCTTATATACTGTCAAAAACGTGCAAACCAATAAAAGTACAAAGTCATAGGTGTAAAAATTATCATAATAATAATAATAATAATGGTGACGCCTTATATACTGTCAAAAACATGCAAAACAATAAGTCAGAGGTGTAAAAAGTATAATAATAATAATAATAATAATAATAATAATAATAATGGTAACACCTTATATACTGTCAAAAACGTGCAAACCAATAAAAGTACAAAGTCATAGGTGTAAAAAGTATAATAATAATAATAATAATAATAATAATAATAATAATAATAATAATAATGGTGACGCGTTATATACTGTCAAAAACATGCAAAACAATAAAAGTACAAAGTCATAGGTGTAAAAAGTATAATAATAATAATAATAATAATAATAATAATAATAATAATGGTGACGCCTTATATACTGTCAAAAACATGCAAAACAATAAGTCAGAGGTGTAAAACGTATAATAATAATAATAATAATAATAATAATAATAATGGTAACACCTTATATACTGTCAAAAACGTGCAAACCAATAAAAGTACAAAGTCATAGGTGTAAAAAGTATAATAATAATAATAATAATAATAATAATAATAATGGTGACACCTTATATACTGTCAAAAACATGCAAAACAATAAGTCAGAGGTGTAAAAAGTATAATAATAATAATAATAATAATAATAATAATAATGGTGACGCCTTATATACTGTCAAAAACATGCAAAACAATAAGTCAGAGGTGTAAAAAATATAATAATAATAATAATAATAATAATAATGGTAACACCTTATATACTGTCAAAAACGTGCAAACCAATAAAAGTACAAAGTCATAGGTGTAAAAAGTATAATAATAATAATAATAATAATAATAATAATAATGGTGACACCTTATATACTGTCAAAAACATGCAAAACAATAAGTCAGAGGTGTAAAAAGTATAATAATAATAATAATAATAATAATAATAATAATAATAATGGTGACGCCTTATATACTGTCAAAAACATGCAAAACAATAAGTCAGAGGTGTAAAAAATATAATAATAATAATAATAATAATAATAATGGTAACACCTTATATACTGTCAAAAACGTGCAAACCAATAAAAGTACAAAGTCAGAGGTGTAAAAAGTATAATAATAATAATAATAATAATAACGGTAACACCTTATTTACTGTCAAAAATGTTCAAACCAATAAAAGTACAAAGTTAGAGGTGTAAAAAGTATAATAATAATAATAATAATAATAATAATAATAATGGTAACACCTAATATACTGTCAAAAGCATGCAAAACAATAAGTCAGAGGTGTAATAATAATAATAATAATAATAATAATGGTATCACCTTATATACTGTCAAAAATATCAGAGGTGTAAAAAGTATAATATAATAATAATAATAATAATAATAATAATTATGCTGAACTCTACTCTCATATGGCTCCAAAGACCCCGCCGGGGGGCTCTCTGTCTCCAGTTTGTGTCTTCTGCCCATTTATGACGGTTTCCCTTTGTACTTTAATTTTTATTGATTTCCTTCCAATTCATTTGAGTATTTTTTCTTTTTTTTTCTCTTGATTTATTTGTTTCGATATTCTGCAGTAGACTATAAAAAAAAACAAGTCATGATCATTAAGTCTTGTAGTTTCGATTTCTTTTAGGTTGATCTTTGTTTGTTTTATTAAATTACTTAATAAAACTTCTTTTCATGACTAAGGACCAACCCAGAGGAGTTCAATCACCCCTGGACTTCTATGGTGGGATTTGTGTGGCAAGAGTTCAACAGCACCACCACTGGCCAAAGTGAGTAATTATACGTATTACCTTATTGTTAGCATTAAGTGATGTAACAGGCCTGATGGGATGGCGTGGGGACCGTGGTTGGCTTACTGCTGCACACCACCAGAGTTCTGAACTTCCAAAAACTCAGAGGGTTAGGATATTTGGTGACTCTTAATGGAATCTAGATACAGTAAGTTTGTGAGGAAGGCTGCCCAGTATGGACTGATGCCCGCTCCAAGGTTGGATGCTGCCTTGGACCCAATGTTGTTGTTGTAGCACATTTGACGTAAGAGTATTCATTAATTGTGGTAGACGGCCATCTTGAAAATGCAGTGTTCAGTGGATCCCCAGGACTGAAACCCTGGGTTAGTGGATAAACGTTATGTATAAATAGACTGGTTTACGTTGTGTGTGTTTAACCAGTTAATATCTAAAGGTACTCTCATATTAAATAAACTGTAACAAATACTGATACAGAAACACTGAGACACCTACCAATGGGCACCTTCATTTTACAAAGACAAATCATCTGTTGTACCCTGGTCATCCTAATGTCTCTAGTCACACCTTTCTTCTGTGAGTGACCACAGGGGCAGCATCATAAAATAATATATGAGCACTGCAGATCATGTGATTCTTTTCTCCCACCTTGAACAGTACGTAGGCCTCCGAGGTAAGGCCCTTAAATGGTTTTTCTATTCACTTGGGTGACTTCCCATCCTCTTTGGCTCCTCTTACTTGCAGGATTCCACCTTTGGCCCAGTTCTCTTCTTGATATACAGCTTACTTTTAGGCTTGATTGTCAAGAAGTATGGCTTCTCCTTTCACTGCTATGCTGATGACATTCAGATCTGTTTGCCGCTAAAATCAAAGGAGATCTGACAATACAGACCCTCCACGTGTGCTTGACTAATATCAAAACCTGGATGGCAATGAATTTTCCTAAACTAAATGATAACAAAACTAAGATTGTGGTGTTCAACAGCTCAGAATCCTCAAGTGGCCATGATGTTTCTTTCCAACCCCTTGCCATATACAGTCAGGTCCATAAGTATTTGGACAGTGACACACTTTTTATCATTTTGACTTGGTGCGCCACCATATTGGATTTGAAACAAAGCAATCAAGATGAGATTGAAGTGTAGACTTGCAGCTTTAATTCAATAGGTTTGCGAAAATATTGTGCCATGTACCATTTAGGAATGACATTCGTTGTTATTCGTTGATCTTCAGCGGCTCAAAAGTATTTGGACACCATAATCATAAATATAATGACTTGGTTGAAAGTCCTTTCCAGTCAATGACTGCCTGAAGTCTGAACTCCTGGCCATCTCCAAGTATTGGTTTCCACCCCAGTGATGCTTTGCCAGGCCTTCACTTTCTGACGTCAGTTTTGTCTTCAGTAAGTGAAGTTGGGTTGAGATCAGTTGATTGACTTAGCCATTGAAGAACAGTTCACTTCTTTGCTTTGAAAAGCACTTGGTTTGCTGTCACTATCTGTTAGCTCATCGTTCATCTGTACTGTGAAGTGTCGTCCTATCAGAATTTGGCTGAATATGAGCAGACAGTAGAGCTCCCTGGACACTTCAGAATTCATCCTGCTACTTCTGTCAGCAGTCACATCATCAATAAGCACCAGTGACCGACTTCCATTGACCATCACGCATGATCAGGCCATAACACGGCCTCCACCATGTTTCACAGATGATGTGCAGATCATGAGCTATTCCTTTTCTTCTCCATATTCCTCTCTATCCATCATTCTGATTCATATTGACCTTAATTTCATTTGTCCAAATAACGTTGTTCCAAAACTGGACAGGTTTTCAAAAAATGCTTTCTCTCCAAGTCTAATCTGTCCTTCCTATGCTTGAGGCTTACCTGTGGTTTGCACCAGGTGGTAAACCCTCTGTCTTTACTTTTGTGAAGTCTTCTTGTGATTGAAGACTTTGGCCATGATAGGCTGACCTCCCGGATAGTGTTCTTGGTTTGGCTAAATGTTGTGAAGGGGTTCTTCTTCACCAAGGATAGAAATCTGTGATCATCCAGCACAGTTGTCATCTATGGTTGTCCAGACCTTCTGGTGTTGCTGAGCTCACCAGTGTGGTCCTTCTCTTTAAGAATGTACGGCTTCTTTTACCTTTTATTATTCGGCACTTTGGTTCAGTGGTTTGGCTGTTGTGTAAATGTTGTGGCCTGAAGGGGGCGCTGCAGTTCCCCAAACCCGACTCAGATAGACAGACAGACAGACAGACCCAGGCACAAGTCTCTGCAACAAAGGCTTTTTATTTTGCCGTGGGAAACTCTTCCCTAAGCTTTTCCCACCTGCATACAGCACAGTACAAACAAAGCAGCACACAGAAGTGCCCCTACTCCTTCTTTCTTCTTCTTATCTCTCTGTCTAACTTCACCTCTGCCTCCACTCCTCTTAGCAAGCTTTATCCATTGTCCTCCTGACTCTGGTTCTTGGTGCAGTGGCAGCTGGCTTATTTTATCTGGTACCCGGGAGTAGTTTCGCTGGGCTGTCGCGTGGTTCAGAAGCTCATCCAGGTGAAGCAGAAGCCCAGAAAAGTAGGGTTCCACAGTCCCTGCAGCACCCCCTGCTGGCACCCATTGGAACCCAACAGGTTTGAGTAGCAGGACTCCATTTGCCATGAAGCCTTGAGGAAATCCGTGGCAATGCAGCAACCCGGGGTGGGGCAGCTATCTAGCAATCCAGGGAAGACAGTGTTCTGTGCATGCTCTCTCACCCCAAAGTCCTTCCAGTAAACAGGAGTCCTGGATGGGTAAGGGTGCTGGTCGTCTGCCACAATGTGCTTTATAAATAAAGTTTGACTTGACTTGACTTGGCAACTGATAAAGCTGCTCTTGTTCTGACTCCCATTGTGTGTCACAGCTAAGGTCTCTGATCATCCTTCCCACTGTTGTGCCATCTCCCTGTCTCCTCATCTTACTAGAGTCAATCAAAAAGTAATTTGAAAATTATGGGGTAACTGCAATATGCTCGCCGTTAAAAACGTGTTATATGGCGTCAGCTTATATTCATTGCTGTTACTGCATAATTTTCAAATTGCCTTTACCTTTTGATTTACTCGTTGAAGGAGTTGGATCAGGTGGTGGGGAAAAGGAGTGTCTGGACGTCTTTGCTTAAACTGTTGCTTCCATGAACTGGACACAGATGAACAATAGAAAATTAATTGATTGATGGATGGATGGATGGATGGATGGATGGATGGATGGATGGATGGATGGACCCTTACCTAAGTGCCACCTGAGGTGATCGCCTCTTCTCCTCACCCCACCCACTGGCTTACTGGCCCACACAGTCATGTCCCTTGAATTCATTAGTTGGCTTCTGTTTCTTTCTTACTTGCTTTGGTGGTTTTAGGGCCCACTTCTAGATCAGCGCCAGGATCCTATCCAGTGGCTCTCTTATTTTATTGTCCCCTTCATCTCATGTGGCAGACTGGGAAGAGAACTTTATGTTCCTACAGATAAGATAGATAGATAGATAGATAGATAGATAGATAGATAGATAGATAGATAGATAGATAGATAGATAGATAGATAGATAGATAGATAGATAGATAGATAGATAGATAGATAGATAGATAGATAGATAGATAGATAGATAGATAGATAGATAGATAGATAGATAGATAGATACTTTATTAATCCCAATAAGAACCTGTGATAAAGTTTTGAGGCGACAAGGCCATTCAGTCCAAAGTCACTTGTCTTCCACTATTCGCCACTTCTTACAAGAAAATGGACCACGAGTTGTGTTACGCACAGATACAGTCCCATCTTGTGAATGTTGTATGGAATGAATCTGCGAGAATTGAGGGACCAATGAAACATGGCCAATGAAGGACAGCGAGTCATCGATCAGCATCCCAAGGCTGCATACAGACAATGAGCCAAAGTGGTGACGAGATGGATAACAAGAAGGTCTGTTCTTGTCAGGGTGAGCTGGTAATGGTGATCCTTCATCCAGGCTTCAATATCAGTGAGACATGCAGAAGTTGTAGCTGATGTGGTGTGGTCCCGTAAAACAGACACAGCGGAGTGTCATCAGCATAGCATCGATAAGAAAACCCATGTGATATGACGACAGGACCAGGTGAGGAGGTGTACAGAGAGAAGAGGCGAGGATCCAACACCAGTCCTGGGAAGACTCCTGTGCTTACCTGGTGTACTCTTGACGTCTCTACTCACCGGGGCGCCTGGTAGGATCTGCCCAAGATGTAGGACTCACAGTCCCAGTGATGCCCAGCTTAGTGAGGGTCTGGTGGTTGACCACGTCAAAGGCAGAGAGATCTACCAGGACAAGGAGAGAAGGCACGTCAGTAACTCCAGTCAGCTGACGCGTGTCAACAACAATAACAAGAGCCACCTCAGTGGAATGTCCCCTCTTGAAGACTGTTGACTGATTAGGATCAATCGCTCTGCTCTGGTGAAGAAAGGAAGGAAGAGACTTAGTCAGAGACAGCATGGTCAAGTGATTTGAACAGAAAGGAGAAGAGAGACCCTGGTCTGTAATTACCTACTTCAGACGAGTCAAGTGGGCTTCTTAAGGAGAGGAGTTACTGGAGTCTGTTTGAACACAGCAGGGAAAGGGCCTGTGCTGAGTGTGGTGTTGATGACGTGTGACACTGCAGACATGTGTGAGAGGGAGAGAGACGGCGTGAGGGGACGGGGTCAAGTGGACTGGTAGTGGGGGGACGACAAGAAAGGAGGCCAGAAATGTTAGAGGTGGAGAGATGGGATAGGATACTTGCTGATTGTTTCTAATTGTAAGGAACCGCCTTTCTGTTTTCCAACAGGAGTACAGATGCCCTACGATTTCTGCCCCAAACGTGGAAGATTCCCAGGAGCTCCTGGAGGCTGCGTCTCCACAACATGAGGCCAAGCTTCTTAACCTTGAACCTGTGCTAAAAGAGAGCAAAGTGTAGACACGTCATCTGAAACGTCATCGACACCGCTGCCATTTCACAATCAAATGTATCCAACCATCTCGAGCATCGGGCTGCTAGGAGAAAGCAAAGCGACTGGCAGAGTGCCTGGGAGGGCTAGTCTAATTGTATACTTTTTAATTTTTTTTATTGAATAATAAACTGCTTCACCATACAACTCTTTGATTTTTGGGCCCATTATAAAAAAAGAGTGAAGAAATCTAAAGAAAAGAAACACATCTGCTATAATCATATTTTACACAAGGGGGTGCCATTGCATCGTGTGGAGAATGCAGCTCTTCATAAAACATCCAATAATTCAGAGACATAGGAGTGTGTAGATAGATAGATAGATAGATAGATAGATAGATAGATAGATAGATAGATAGATAGATAGATAGATAGATAAAAGACAATAGATAGATAGATAGATAGATAGATAGATAGATAGATAGATAGATAGATAGATAGATAGATAGATAGATAGATAGATAGATAGATAGATAGATAAAAGACACTATATGATAGATAGATAGATAGATAGATAGATAGATAGATAGATAGATAGATAGATAGATAGATAGATAAAAGACAATATTAGATAGATAGATAGATAGATAGATAGATAGATAGATAGATAGATAGATAGATAGATAGATAGATAGATAGATAGATAGATAGATAGATAGATAGATATGAAAGGCACTATATGATAGATAGATAGATAGATAGATAGATAGATAGATAGATAGATAGATAGATAGATAGATAGATAGATAGATAGATAGATAGATAGATATGAAAGGCACTATATAATAGATAGATAGATAGATAGATAGATAGATAGATAGATAGATAGATAGATAGATAGATAGATAGATAGATAGATAGATAGATAGATATGAAAGGCACTATATGATAGATAGATAGATAGATAGATAGATAGATAGATAGATAGATAGATAGATAGATAGATAGATAGATAGATAGTGTGGAGATCTCGGACCCGGACACAGACAGGCAGACACAGAATGTCTCAAATCACAGACGTTTATTTACAACCCCTTTCCCAACACCACAAAACAGTGAACAGTCATTTAGACCTCCTTCTCTCTCTTCAGCCGCCTCCAACTCCTCTCTTCCAAGCTCTGTCCATTTCCACCCAACTCCGAATCTGATTGGAGTGAGGCGGCCTCTTTTATACATCCCCCAGATGTGCTCCAGGTGCTTCCTGGTCTTCTCCCAGCAACACTTTCTAGTGTGGCGAAAGTGCTGCTCTTGGAAGCACTCCAGGCCTACCTGGATTTTTCTTCCGGCAGCAATTCCTGGTGTGACAGAAGTGCTCCCTTCTAGGGCTCCATAATTATCTGGGTGCCCCCTGGTGGTGACCACAGGTCCAACCAGGATGAGCTTCCAAGCTCTGCTCCCGTGGCCCCCACACAGACCAGGGCGGCTGCCCTCTCGTGGCCCGAGTAAGGTATTGCTCCTCTCCCAGTCCTTCCAGGTGTCCCACCTGGGCAGGACCCCCAGCCATCCGCCTAGATAGATAGATAGATAGATAGATAGATAGATAGATAGATAGATAGATAGATAGATAGATAGATAGATAGATAGATAGATAGATAGATAGATAAGGTACTCTATAGGATAGATAGTTGTGTAAGGCACTATATAATACATAAAAATTGAAATTACTCTGTAAGATAGGTAAATATGAAAGGCACTCAAAAATATATTGAAGCAACAGGTACTAAGATCGGTACTGTTAAAGGTGTAAAGATGTAAAAGGCACTATATAATAGACAGAAAAGTCAGTACAAAATATTTAAAAATGTAAGGTACTTTGTAAGATAGATAGATGGCGAAGGCTCTTTGTAATATATAGAAGGTGGGAAGTGAAAAGTGCTTTTAATATACAGATATAAAATGTGCCACATGAGATTGATGGATAGAGAGACATGTGAAAGGTGTCGTGTGATCTCTAGCTCTGAAAGGCACTATATGACAGCAATAATAATAATGATGTGTTTTATTTCCAGAGCATCTTTCCCAGTCAAAGCTCCTCAAGTGCCTTTCAAAGTGTAGCACCTCTGCTCGGGCTTCTTCTCCGGGTTTCTAAATTCAACCTTGTAAACGCGTGTCCCAGGTGAACTCCATTGTAATGTGCTGACTCCAGCTGCTAGGTGGCTGGCTGATTTAATGGGTGACACAGCTGAATGGCTGAGCGGACACGGGCTTTGATAGGAAATGCTGATTTCGACTGCAGTTGGGCTGCTGCTAAAGAATTCTTTGCCTTTCAGCAAATCGTAGAACAATGAGAGCTTTTGAAGACACTTTCTGAGCTCAGCGCACCTCATGCCACCTCAGCTCAGCTCAGCTCTGTCATCATTCCTGATATTTGCCTGAAATCACATCAGTGAAGAAAGAGGAGCCCAGATAAGGAGCCTGTTTGTGCTTTGATGTCCCGGAGGTCAGGAGATGAATCAAACTGCGGGGAGCAGCCCAATGGTTACCACTGCTTACGCACCACTCCAGTCAGCAGGGTTCAAACCAAACCATCTGTGTGGTGTTTACAGGTTTCCTTCATGTCTGCGTGGGCACTCTGTTTTATTCTTTAATATTCCAAAATGTGGTGACCAGAAACGAATCCAGTGAGAGGGAGTGGGTACTGATGGGCACTGCCAGCTTTTTGTCAATGCGTAAAACACAAATCTTTCTGACTTTAAGGACTCTCCCCTTCTTTAAAGGTTGCAGTTAAAATGTTGTTTGATGTAAAGGAACAGCACAGTGAGATGAAGCAGAATAAGTCAACAGCTCTGACTCGGTAGAACTCTTCGGCATAAAGATCTGAAAAGACAGATAATAATAATAACTTTATTTATATAGCGCCTTATCATACATTTACAGGTTCTTTTCACAGATTGATCAACAAAAAACAAAGAAATACCACATTTACTTGAATTATTGTCATTAATTGATAATAGGATAATTTCTAATAAATGAATACTAAATATACTGTAGAGTCCAGTCTTCATCTCAGGTCATTGGATAGTGTCCATGTCTCACAACCATATAGCAAAACAGGAATCACTAGGACTCTAAAGACTTGGACCTTCATCACACACCCCTTTCCAGCGACTCATGACCCCTCATGCCCTCCCAATCCGTCTACTGACTTCATTGGAAGAGTCACCAGAGACATGAATGTCACTGCTGAGGTAAATAAACCTCTCGACCCTCATCTGATCATGTTTTACATTTCCGACATTTTCACATTGCTAATCTTGATCTAGGGTGGCATGGTGGCGCAGTGGGTAGTGCTGGTGCCTCGCAGTTAGGAGACCTGTGGTTCGCTTCCCGGGTCCTCCCTGCGTGGAGTTTGCATGTTCTCCCTGTGTCTGCGTGGGTTTCCTCCCACAGTCCAAAGACATGCTGGTAAGGTGCATTGGCGATCCTAAATTGTCCCTAGTGTGTGCTTGGTGTGTGGGTGTGTCTGTGTGTGTCCTGCGGTAGGTTGGCACCCTGCCCGGGATTAGTTCCTGCCTTGTGCCCTGTGTTGGCTGGGATTGGCTCCTGCAGACCCCCGTGACCCTGTGTTCGGATTCAGTGGGTCGAAAAATGGATGGATTGATAATCTTGATCTAGGGCAGCATGGTGGTGCAGTGGGTAGTGCTGCTGCCTCACAGTTAGGAGACCTGGGTTCGCTTCCTGGGTCCTCCCTGCGTGGAGTTTGCATGTTCTCCCAATGTCTGCATGGGTTTCATCTGGGTGCTCTGGTTTTCTCCCACAGTCCGAAGACATGCAGGTTAGGTGCATTGGCGATTCTAAATTGTCCCTAGTGTGTGTGTGCCCTGCGGTGGGCTGGCGCCCTGCCTGGGGTTTGTTCTTGGCTTGCACCCTGTGTTGGCTTGGATTGGCTCCTGCAGACCCCCATGACCCTGTGTTAGGATGTAGCGGGTTGGGCAATGAATGACTGTTTGTGAGTGAAAGGCACTATATGAGTGCCGACGCGACACAGACAGACACGGGAGGCACATTGATAAAACAAATAAATGTTTAATTTCTATTTCTTCTCCTGTGGGCAATACCTTCACCGTTCCCACAGGCACAACTCCACACAATACTTTTATGTCTCTTATTCTTCCTCCACTCCTCCTCCATAAGCTTCGTCGCTCCTCCTCCAGACTCTGGCTCCCCGAGTAGTGGTTGCTGGCTCCTTTTATAACGCACCCGGAAGTGCTCCAGGTGCTTGATGACTTCATTTCCTGCAGCACTTCCAGGTGTGGCAGAAGAACTGCCCATAAGGGCTCAGCAACTCCAGCTGCAGCACCACCCAGTGGCGCCTGCAGATCTCAACAGGGCTGCACCACACTCCAACTCCCATGAAGCCCTGCGGGAGTCTGAGGCACCGCTGCAACCCAGAGGGGTTGCCATCTAGCGCCCCAGGGGAGGTAATGTACTGGCCATGCTTGCTCCCCTGGTCCTTTCAGCGTGGAAGTGTCCCGGCCAGCAAAGTGCCCCGGCCACATACTACAAGTTCTATAACCAGTAACAAGGCATATTGATCCTCAGTCTAAACCTCAACAAGAGGAAAGCAAAAAATCTCCTACGATGGTCCATAGGAGAAAAATGTACCTCTGGAGGGCCACGGTTGGAGGATAGAAACGAGAAAACCAAATAGTTAGGTCTGATGGAAGTCAGTTTCTGCATCGCGATAGAAACAGTAAAACTGTAAAAAGGCACCAACTTCCAGGATCTCAAGATGCAGAGCCTTGAGAAAGTCTTCAGATGCCTTCACCATTTATTATGCTGCAGCCTTGTGCTAAAATCATTTACATTCATATTTTCACTCTTCAGGCAACACTCAATACTCCAGAATAACAAAGCAAAAACAGGATTTTAGGAAGTTTAGCACATTTAATAGAAATCAAACTAAGAAAACAGAAATATCCCACCGCTGACACAAGTATTCACACTCTTTGCTATAACCCTTGAAATCTGGCTCATGTGTATCCCAAATTTATTGATCATCACTGAGATATTTCTACAGCTTGTTTGGAGTCCACTTGTGCTCAGTTCAAATAATTAGACTGATTAGGAAAGGCTGGTAGCCTGAGGTGGGTCCTGCAGCCCGTTCAAGTTGCACAGGTAGTCCAGCTCCTCCAGGGTGGCACATCCATAAGTGCCGTCGCAAGAAGAGTTTGCTGTGTCTCCCAGCAGAGTTCCAAGAGCATGGAGGAGATACCAGGAGATGGGCCGTTACACGAGGACAGGGCTGTAGAAGGGCATCAACCCAGCAGCAGGACTGGTATCTGCTCCTTAGTGTGAGGAGGAACAGGAGGAGCACTGCCAGAGCCCTAAAAAATGGCCTCCAACTGTCACAAACAGACTTCATGAGGGCCCAACGTCCCAAAGTGGCACCTGTGCTCACAACCCATCATTGTGCAACTTGATTGTCATTTGCCAGGGAATGCCCAGTTGACAGCTCCACCATTGGCACCTCATTCTATTCACAGATGGGAGCAGGTGCACACTGAGCATATGTGAGAGTCTGAGAGATGCCATGGTGAACAGTAGGCAGCCTGCAAAATCATCTGGCATGACCGGTTTGGCGGTGGGTCAGTAATGGTCTAGGGAGGAATATCCTTGGAGGGTCAAGGAGACCTCCACGTACTGGACAATGGTACCCTGACTGTTATTAGGTACTGGGATGAAATCCTCAGAGCCATTGTCAGACCTTATGCTGGTGCAGTGGGCCCTGAGTTCCTCCTGGTGCAGGCTGATGCCCAGCCTAATATTGCCAGAGTGTGGAGGCAGGTTCAGGATGACAAAGGCATTGATGCCACTGAGTGGCCCACACGTTCCCCAGAGTGGAATCCCATTGAGAACCTCTGGGATGTTATGTATTGGTGCATCGGATGCCGCCAAGTAGCTCCACAGACTGTCCAGAAGCTCACTGATGCCCTGATCCAGGTCTGGGAGGAGATCCCCCAGGACACCATCTGCCGCCTCATCAGAAGCATGCCCAGACTGCAAGACCCACCATGACCCACTACCATTATAAATTATAGCAAATCGTGACAACTAGCAACCTAATGGTTAAGTAACACAAGTTTCAAGGACTCTGAGATCAGGAAGAAAAGGATTCTCTGGTTTGATGAGACAAAAACAGAACTCTAAGCACTGTCTGGTGGCTCATCAGCTGTTTAATGAAGAATGAGGGTGGCAGCATCATGGTACGGGGTGTGCAGGGACAGTGAGGCTGGTCAGAACCAAGGGAACCAAGGCTGGCCAGAACTGAGGGACGGGTGAATGCCGCCAAATAAATGGTGGCACACAAAAAACCGAACCGTCTCTGACCGGCTGACTCAAGCTATTATACAGGCGGGTGCCTTCACGATCGTGGAGCCTTGTTGTCACGATGGGGTCAGCAGCCCCATCTGTGCATTAGTAAGGAAGCTGTGAGCCAGTGGGTACAGACGTGCGTGAAAGAGATCCGGAAGTTGTATTCTCTGCAACAGAGGATTGGAAAAGCTCTGGAGGCGAGCGGCTGGGGGCGGTACCCAGCTGGGATGCCCGGAAGTCCCGACCATGAGGAGGCGTCCGCCCTGGTGGCTATTAATACCACGGGAAAGGAGCATGGAAGCTCAACCCTTTAGGGGCCCGTGGTCACCACCAGGGGGCACCCGAATGCCTGGAGAGCCCTGGTTGTCAGCTGGAGTGACGAAGACCAGGGACACCCGGAGTGCTTCCAGGTGCACAACCGGCACTTCCGCCACACCAGGGAGTGCCGACAGAAGTTCATCGGGAGGAGACCTGGAGCACGTCCGGGTGGATATGAAAGTGGCCGCCTCCTTCCATTTGATGGCTGGAGTCGGGTGGAAGAGGACAGAGCTCGGTGGAGAGGAGTGGAGGCGGTCAGGAGAAGTGAGGCATTGAAAAGAGGCCAGGACTGAAGGGTGATTGGTGCAGGGGCACTGGGTTGTGCGTGGCACTTGTAATATAGAGTTGCTTTGCCTGCCTAAGGTAAAGTCATCCCTGATGGAGGATCGCAGGAATCATGGGGTAGAGGGGTCCTTTCATTGGATTGGCTGCGTGGTTTCAGCTGTGAAATGGCTAAATGGGGGGTTTTGTTTGGCAGCTTGATGGATGAGGTCTCCAGGACTCTAAACAAATCCAAATCCTATTATGTGATATCATCTAATGTGATATCATATCCATACTTCTAAAATTTTTATTTCTATACTGTATTGAGGATTTGTTCTGTTCTATGTATTGTATTGTATTGTATTGTATTGTATTGACCCCCTTGTTTTGACACCCACTGCACGCCCAACCTACCTTAATAGGGGTCTCTCTTTGAACTGCCTTTTCCAAGGAGTCTTCCATTTTTTCCTTACAATGTTTTTTTTGGGGGGGGAGTTTTTCCATGTCTTCTAAGAGAGTCAAGGCTGGGGGGCTATCAAGAGGCAGGGTCTGTTAAAGCCCATTGCAGCACTTCTTGTGTGATTTTTGGGCTATACAAAAATAATTTGTATTGTATTGTATTGTATAGAAATAATGAATAAACGTGTGTTGGTGCTTGAACCATCGGTGTCTGCCTGTCTGTGTCCGGGCTATCTACCACAGTGTCTGCCAGTTCTTTTACGGAAACGAGGGACATTTTCTCACAGAGGTTTCCTGCCGTAAACCTACCAGCAAAGAGCAGTATTCACGAGTTGGTGAAGAAGTGACGTAAGACTGGGTCAGTTGCAAACTACAAAAGGAATCGGGCTCCGTTGCTCATTTCATGTACAGGCTAAAAAACGTACATTGACGTTGGAGTCGGAGATGGTTCGTTTTTTTTTTTCGTGCGCCACCCTGTATAAGAGTGTCATTCCAACAAATGGCGCATTACAAACATTTAATAAAATACATTACATTTGTCATTCCAACAGATGGTACATCACATAAATTTGCACTAATAAAATGCATTACATTTGTCATTCCAACAGATGGTGCATCACAAACATTGTAGTAATAAAATACATTACATTTGTCATTCCAACAGATGGCGCATCATACACATTTAATAAAATACATTACATTTGTCATTCCAACAGATGGTAGATCACATAAATTTGCACTAATAAAATGCATTACATTTGTCATTCCAACAGATGGTGCATCACAAACATTTAATATAATACATTACATTGTCATTCCAACAGATGGTACATCACATAAATTTTCACTAATAAAATACATTACATATGTCATTCCAACAGATGGCGCATCACAAACATTTAATAAAATGCATTACATTTGTCATTCCAACAGATGGCGCATCACACACATTTAATAAAATACATTACATTTGTCATTCCAACAGATGGTAGATCACATAAATTTGCACTAATAAAATGCATTACATTTGTCATTCCAACAGATGGTGCATCACAAACATTTAATAAAATACATTACATTGTCATTCCAACAGATGGTACATCACATAAATTTGCACTAATAAAATACATTACATTTGTCATTCCAACACATGGCGCATCACAAACATTTAATAAAATACATTACATTTGTCATTCCAACAGATGGTACATCACATAAATTTGCTCTAATAAAATACATTACATATGTCATTCCAACAGATGGCGCATCACAAACATTTAATAAAATACATTACATTTGTCATTCCAACAGATGGTACATCACATAAATTTGCACTAATAAAATACACCCTGTACAATAGTGGCTCCAGAGTGCACGCCACCTCAGACTGGGGCATCACGACAAGGACCAGAAGCATACAAGCAAGACGAGTCTGAAGTGACTTTGGGTCCAGTCACTGACTGTCCTTCAGTGGTCCAGACTTAAACTTCATACAACACGTGTGGAGTCACCTGAAAATTGCAGTTTACAGCCACGTCTGACTCCAATTTAATGAAGCTTCAGAGGATCTGCCAACGAGAATGGGAAAAATTGCCCTAATCCAGGTGTGCAAAGCTAATTGAGACTTAACCACGAAGACTTGAAGCTCCAGTATGGCAGGGCTGGACTCCAAGGGGGGTTGGGGGGGGGGGGGGTTGGGGCTGGGGAACACCTAAGAAGGTCCTACTACAATCTCATCAGGCCTTCATGAACAAAGTAATACATGTGGAGGCCTTGGCTGTAAAGAAACAAATGGAAGTGAACTAATAAAAAAAGTTGGTGGGGGAATCCCTGACTTTGCGCAGGCTAATTAGTAAAGTCTGCATGCTGATAAGAATGAATCACCACAGGCGTCATCCACGCCATTTGTAAGCTCCGTTTCGGGCACAGTCACTTTTCTCATTACAGCCGCCTTCATGCTTCAGGGCTTGAATGATAGCCTGCCTAAGTGAACGATGGGCCGGCCTGGCAGAGAGTCACCAGTATCTAATGGAACAAAACGTTCATCAGCAGTTTTTCTCGGAAATGGGGACAGAACGTCCTGGCCTCCTCAGAGTGCCAGATTCAGACTCGAGCGGGGCAGGCGGAGGATTGCGAATGAGGTCACTGCACAATAACGAAAAGTGACCAAGTGAAGGAACAGCCTAAGTCACCACTGCTGCTCGGTCAGCAGTCTTTACTCGGATTGTCAGGTATGAGAAGCTGGTCACCGCTATTAATAATCCAAGGGCACTCCTTTTCAGGGTTGGCACCTGCCTTGTGCCAGATGCTGCCAGGATAGGCCTTGCACCCCTCCATGTAATCCTAAACTGGATCAGAGAACTCAATGGTACTGTATGTTATGTTAGGGAAGTAAAGCCACCCTGCCCAGGTTTGACTCCTACCTTGGGGATAATATGGCTTATAGGGTGTCACGCATGCATGTTACAGGGTCCCTTTCCGGGCTCGGTAAAGGTAAGCACTACCACTCCAGGACACGAGGTGGTGCTGTTGCTGATGTCATTATCTCTTTTTCCACCCACAGCTCCAAGAAGACACCCAATGAGGGTAACTGACTCCGTCCCTTCTGGTCCAAGGACTGTAAGAACGATATGCTCCCAGAAGGTGACGTTCTATTTGGGAAAAAGCAGACCACCAGACTGAGCGCCTTTCTAACTTAACTACTCTACAGAGCAACCATACCCTGTTTCTGAGGCTCTATAGCCCACTTATTGTTCTTTTTTTATGTTCTTGTTAATGCCATTGTGCACATGTTTATTTTGCCTTACTGCCGCAAATATTAAAAGGGGCAACACTACTGGTACCCCCAACATTTAATTTGGACTGGTGTATTTCAGAATGGTACGCAATGGTGGCAGGGTGGCACAGTGGTAGTACAGCTGGCCTCACAGTAAGAAGACCAGAGGTTCACATCCTGGGTCCTCCCTGCCTGTATGGAGTTTGCATGTTCTCCCTGCTGAAACTGTGCTACCAGTCTAAGAAATCAACTTGGACAACAGTATTAACAGTGCACCATCTATTGCAATGTTTTTTGTAAGGCATGTAGGAATAAAACACATTACATTTGTTATTCCAACAGATGGTGCATCACAAACATTTGTTGTAATAAAATTAGTTGCATTTGTAATTCTAACAGATGGTGAATCACATATACCTGTTGTAATAAAATGCATTATGGGTGGAACAGTGGTGGTAACACTGCTGCCTCACAGCTAGGAGACAAGAATTTATGCCCCGGGTCCTAATTGCATGAATTTTGTATATTCTCCCCGTGTCTGCTATATCTGTGATACCTGTCGAAGATGGGTTGAAATCCAAGTGATCAATGTAGTCCTTAGCGTTAATGGTTGCAGTGCACCACCTTTTGGAATTGTTTTTAGTAATATATGTTGTAATAAAATGCATTATATTTGTCATTCCAACAGATGGCGCATCACAAACATTTAATAAAATACATCCATCCATCCATTGTCTCCCGCTTATCCGAGGTCGGGTCGCGGGGGCAGCAGCTTGAGCAGAGATGCCCAGACTTCCCTCTCCCCGGCCACTTCTTCTAGCTCTTCCGGGAGAATCCCAAGGCGTTCCCAGGCCAGTCGAGAGACATAGTCCCTCCAACGTGTCCTGGGTCTTCCCTGGGGCCTCCTCCCGGTTGGACGTGCCCGGAACACCTCACCAGGGAGGCGTCCAGGAGGCATCCTGATCAGATGCCCGAGCCACCTCATCTGACTCCTCTCGATGCGGAGGAGCAGCGGCTCTACTCTGAGCTCCTCCCGGATGACTGAGCTTCTCACCCTATCTTTAAGGGAAAGCCCAGACACCCTGCGGAGGAAACTCATTTCAGCCGCTTGTATTCGCGATCTCGTTCTTTCGGTCACTACCCATAGTTCATGACCATAGGTGAGGGTAGGAACATAGATCGACTGGTAAATTGAGAGCTTTGCCTTATGGCTCAGCTCCTTTTACACCACGACAGACCGATGCAGAGCCTGCATTACTGCGGACACCGCACCGATCCGCCTGTCGATCTCACGCTCCATTCTTCCCTCACTCGTGAACAAGACCCCGAGATACTTGAACTCCTCCACTTGGGGCAGGATCTCGCTACCAACCCTGAGAGGGCACTCCACCCTTTTCCGGCTGAGGACCATGGTCTCGGATTTGGAGGTGCTGATTCTCATCCCAGCTGCTTCACACTCAGCTGCGAACCGATCCAGAGAGAGCTGAAGATCACGGCCTGATGAAGCAAACAGGACAACATCATCTGCAAAAAGCAGTGACCCAATCCTGAGCCCACCAAACCGGACCCCCTCAACGCCCTGGCTGCACCTAGAAATTCTGTCCATAAAAGTTATGAACAGAATCGGTGACAAAGGGCAGCCCTGGCGGAGTCCAACTCTCACTGGAAACGGGTTCGACTTACTGCCGGCAATGCGGACCAAGCTCTGGCACCGATCGTACAGGGACCGAACAGCCCTTATCAGGGGGGCCGGTACCCCATACTCTCGGAGTACCCCCCACAGGATTCCCCGAGGGACACGGTCGAATGCCTTTTCCAAGTCCACAAAACACATGTAGACTGGTTGGGCAAACTCCCATGCACCCTCCAGGACCCTGCTAAGGGTATAGAGCTGGTCCACTGTTCCGCGACCAGGACGAAAACCACACTGTTCCTCCTGAATCCGATGCTCGACTATCCGACGGACCCTCCTCTCCAGGACCCCTGAATAGACTTTTCCAGGGAGGCTGAGGAGTGTGATCCCTCTGTAGTTGGAACACACCCTCCGATCCCCCTTCTTAAAGAGGGGGACCACCACCCCGGTCTGCCAATCCAGAGGCACTGTCCCTGATGTCCATGCGATGTTGCAGAGGCGTGTCAGCCAAGACAGTCCTACAACATCCAGAGCCTTGAGGAACTCCGGGCGTATCTCATCCACCCCCGGGGCCCTGCCACCAAGGAGTTTTTTGACCACCTCGGTGACCTCAGTCCCAGAGATGGGGGAGCCCACCTCTGAGTCCCCAGGCTCTGCTTCCTCATTGGAAGGCATGTTAGTGGGATTGAGGAGGTCTTCGAAGTACTCCCCCCACCGACCCACAACGTCCCGAGTCGAGGTCAGCAGCGCACCATCACCACCATATACAGTGTTGACACTGCACTGCTTCCCCTTCCTGAGACGCCGGATGGTGGACCAGAATCTCCTCGAAGCCGTCCGAAAGTCGTTCTCCATGGCCTCCCCAAACTCCTCCCACGCCCGAGTTTTTGCCTCAGCAACCACCAAAGCCGCATTCCGCTTGGCCTGCCGGTACCTATCAGCTGCCTCCAGGGTCCCACAGGACAAAAGGGTCCTGTAGGACTCCTTCTTCAGCTTGACGGCATCCTTCACCACCGGTGTCCACCAACGGGTTCGGGGATTGCCGCCACGACAGGCACCGACCACCTTACGGCCACAGCTCCGGTCAGCCGCCTCAACAATAGAGGCACGGAACATGGCCCATTCGGACTCAATGTCCCCCACCTCCCTCGGGACATGGTCAAAGTTCTGCCGGAGGTGGGAGTTGAAGCTACTTCTGACAGGGGGCTCTGCCAGACGTTCCCAGCAGACCCTCACAACACGTTTGGGCCTACCACGCCTGACCGGCATCCTCCCCCACCATCGAAGCCAACTCACCACCAGGTGGTGATCAGTTGACAGCTCCGCCCCTCTCTTCACCCGAGTGTCCAAGACATGGGGCCGCAAGTCCGACGACACGACCACAAAGTCGATCATCGAACTGAGGCCTAGGGTGTCCTGGTGCCAAGTGCACATATGAACACCCCTATGCTTGAACATGGTGTTCGTTATGGACAATCCGTGACGAGCACAGAAGTCCAATAGCAAAACACCGCTCGGGTTCAGATCGGGGGGGCCATTCCTCCCAATCACGCCCTTCCAGGTCTCACTGTCATTGCCCACGTGAGCATTGAAGTCTCCCAGCAGAACGAGGGAGTCCCCAGAAGGTATGCCCTCTAGCACCCCCTCCAGGGACTCCAAAAAGGGTGGGTACTCCGAACTGCTGTTCGGTGCATACGCACAAACAACAGTTAGGACCCGTCCCCCCACCCGAAGGCGAAGGGAGGCTACCCTCTCGTCCACCGGGGTAAACCCCAATGTACAGGCTCCAAGTCGGGGGGCAATAAGTATACCCACACCTGCTCGGCGCCTCTCACCGGGGGCAACTCCAGAGTGGTACAGAGTCCAGCCCCTCTCAAGGAGATTGGTTCCAGAGTCCAAGCTGTGCGTCGAGGTGAGTCCGACTATATCTAGCCGGAACCTCTCAACTTCGCGCACTAGCTCAGGCTCCTTCCCCTTCAGAGAGGTGACATTCCACGTCCCAAGAGCCAGCTTCTGTAGCCGAGGATCGGACCGCCAAGGTCCCCGCCTTCGGCCACCACCCAACTCACACTGCACCCGACCTCCTTGGCCCCTCCCATAGGTGGTGAGCCCATGGGAAGGGGGACCCACGTTGCCTCTTCGGGCTGTGCCCGGCCGAGCCCCATGGGTGCAGGCCCGGCCACCAGGCGCTCGCCATCGAGCCCCACCTCCAGGCCTGGCTCCAGAGTGGGGCCCCGGTGACCCGCATCCGGGCAAGGGAAAACGGCGTCCAAAGTTTTCATTCATCATAGAAGGTTTGAACCGCTCTTTGTCTCATCCCTCACCTACGACCAGTTTGCCTTGGGTGGCCCTACCAGGGGCATAAAGCCCCGGACAACAGAGCTCCTAGGATCATTGGGACACGCAAACCCCTCCACCACGATAAGGTGGCAGTTAAAGGAGGGGAATAAAAAAAATAATAAAATACATTACATTACAATACATTACTACTCTCTCTTCTGTTTTCTTTTCCGGTGTCCTATTGGTGGTGGCTTGTGCCACCACCATCTACCCAAAGCACCATGATGTTCCAACAATGATGGATGGATTAAAAGCCAGAAGTCTGTATAACCATCAGCATCAAGTGACTCCGTGAGAACCCTAACTACAAAGAGGACTATTTCATTTATGTTAGGTAGAATGCCCAAAGGGGACTGGGCGGTCTCGTGGCCTGGAACCCCTACAGATTTTATTTTTTTCTCCAGCCTTCTGGAGTTTTTTTTTGTTTTTTCTGTCCACCCTGGCCATCGGACCTTACTCCTTTCTATGTTAACTAATGTTGTCTTATTTTAATTTCTTATTTGTCTTTTATTCTTCTTTTCTTCATTAGGTAAAGCACTTTGAGCTACTTTTTGTATGAAAATGTGCTATATAAATAAATGTTGTTGTTGTTATTTGTCATTCCAACAGATGGTACATCACATAAATTTGCACTAATAAAATACATTACATATGTCCTTCCAACAGATGGCGCATCACAAACATTTAATAAAATGCATTACATTGTCATTCCAACAGATGGCGCATCACAAACATTTAATAAAATACATTACATTTGTCATTCCAACAGATGGCGCATGACAAACATTTAATAAAATACATTACATTTGTCATTCCAACAGATAGTACATCACATAAATTTGCACTAATAAAATGCATTACATTTGTCATTCCAACAGATGGCGCATCACAAACATTGTAGTAATAAAATACATTACATTTGTCATTCCAACAGATGGCGCATCACAAACATTTAATAAAATACATTACATTTGTCATTCCAACAGATGACCAATTTAAAGATGCTAAGATTTGCATTGGGTGTGATGAGGATCGACAGGATTAGAAATGAGGACATTAGAGGGTCAGCTCAAGTTGGGAGACAAAGTCAGAGAGGCGAGATTGCGTTGGTTTGGACATGTGCAGAGGAGAGATGCTGGGTATATTGGGAGAAGGATGATAAGGATAGAGCTGCCAGGTAAGATGAGAAGAGGAAGACTTAAGAGAAGGTTTATGGATGTGGTGAGAGAGGACACGTAGGTGATGGGTGTGACAGAGCAAGATGGAGAGGACAGAAAGATATGGAAGAAGACGATCCGCTGTGGCAACCGCTAACGGGAGCAGACGAAAGAATAATAATAAGAAGATGATAACATGGTGTATATAGAGACAAGAGTTTTATGGCCAGATATGAGGATTGTTTGCATTTCTCAGACTGACACAGACAAAGTGAAAAACTCATCAGAAACTTCCCAAGACTTTGTTGGACAGTCATCTTATCCAAAGATTTTGACCATACACTGTTCTTCTCTCTTGTTAAATGAATCTTAGCCTGAAGAGGTGTATTCATTTTTTACATTTAAGATGTCTCACTTAAAGATTGACCAATGTTGTTACTTGTCCTAGTGTGTATATAAACACAGGGAACTCCAGTTTCTGTATTACGTCTCGCCTGAAAAAGGGGCCTGAGTTGCCTCGAAAGCCTGCATATTGTAACCTTTTTAGTTAGCCAATAAAAGGGGTCATTTTGCTTGACTTCTCACGTAGTAAATCTAAGGTGACTCATCAATATTCATGAGCGGGGGGTGGAGACTCCAACAAAAAAATACAATGGCAATTTATTAAATGTTTGTGATGCGCCATCTGTTGAAATGCCAAATGTAATATATTTTATTAAATGCTTGTGATGCGCCATCTGTTGGAATGACAAATGTAATGTATTTTATTAAATGTTTGTGATGCGCCATCTGTTGGAATGACAAATGTAATGTATTTTATTAAATGTTTGTGATGCGCCATCTGTTGGAACGACAAATGTAATGTATTTTATTAAATGCTTGTGATGCGCCATCTGTTGGAACGACAAATGTAATGAATTTTATTAAATGCTTGTGATGCGCCATCTGTTGGAACGACAAATGTATTGTATTAATGTATTTTATTAAATGTTTGTGATGCGCCATCTGTTGGAATGACAAATGTAATGTATTTTATTAAATGCTTGTGATGCGCCATCTGTTGGAATGCCAAATGTAATGTATTTTATTAAATGTTTGTGATGCGCCATCTGTTGGAATGACAAATGTAATGTATTTTATTAAATGTTTGTGATGCGCCATCTGTTGGAACAACAAATGTAATGCATTTTATTAAATGCTTGTGATGCGCCATCTGTTGGAACGACAAATGTAA
Organism: Erpetoichthys calabaricus; assembly: GCF_900747795.2. Taxonomy (NCBI): domain Eukaryota; kingdom Metazoa; phylum Chordata; class Cladistia; order Polypteriformes; family Polypteridae; genus Erpetoichthys; species Erpetoichthys calabaricus. The sequence continues at coordinate 152,761,527 of NC_041405.2, read as the reverse complement.
TGAATTTTATTAAATGCTTGTGATACGCCATCTGTTGGAACGACAAATGTATTGAATTTTATTAAATGCTTGTGATGCGCCATCTGTTGGAACGACAAATGTATTGTATTAATGTATTTTATTAAATGTTTGTGATGCGCCATCTGTTGGAATGACAAATGTAATGTATTTTATTAAATGCTTGTGATGCGCCATCTGTTGGAATGCCAAATGTAATGTATTTTATTAAATGTTTGTGATGCGCCATCTGTTGGAATGACAAATGTAATGTATTTTATTAGTGCAAATTTATGTGATGTACCATCTGTTGGAATGACAAATGTAATGTATTTTATTAAATGTTTGTGATGCGCCATCTGTTGGAACGACAAAAGTAATGTATTTTATTAAATGTTTGTGATGCGCCATCTGTTGGAATGACAAATGTAATGTATTTTATTAAATGCTTGTGATGCGCCATCTGTTGGAATGCCAAATGTAATGTATTTTATTAAATGTTTGTGATGCGCCATCTGTTGGAATGACAAATGTAATGTATTTTATTAGTGCAAATTTATGTGATGTACCATCTGTTGGAATGACAAATGTAATGTATTTTATTAAATGTTTGTGATGCGCCATCTGTTGGAACGACAAAAGTAATGTATTTTATTAAATGTTTGTGATGCGCCATCTGTTGGAATGACAAATGTAATGTATTTTATTAAATGTTGGTGATGCGCCATCTTTTGGAATGACAACTGTAATGTATTAATGTATTTTATTAAATGTTTGTGATGCACCATCTGGTGGAATGACAAAAATAATGCATTTTATTACTACATATATTACTAAAAACTTGTAAAAACAGTTTTTAGCAAAAGCTGAAATTGGCCAACAGACGCTGACCCAGATAGTGAAACGGATGCATGTGGCTCTGTATAATCAAACTGTGATATGCCTGTTGATTTCGGTCACCTGAAAATTCACAGTTGGGCAACACTAACTACGTGACAAAAAGGCACTTCACGACCGAATCACAGTGATATACCTGGTGACTTTAGTCACATTAAGGTGCAGTAAGCTATGAGGCAAAAAGACAAATCAATTGCAATCAAGGTGAAAGTTGTTAGCTCCCTAAGCACTGTTCAGAATTTGGCAGTCCGTGTCAGGGGAAATGTGGAAGTCTTGCTATGATAGCCTGCAAGAACACAATGGAGGGGCATCAACAATCATGGGGATCAGGCACTGACATTCTAACCTCTCACATTCAAGCAAACAGGAAAAAATTGTAAGGGACAGCCGGGGACCTTACCAGGTCGGGACGCTCTCAGAGTGGAAGGACCGGGGGAGTTGGCATGCACACGGCATTGTATTGCTAGATGGCAGCCCCCCTGAGTTGGGTTGAGGCAACATCCACTGATTCCCACAGGGCATCATGGGAATTGGAGATCTTTGGCTCCGCCCTGTTGATTTCTGTAGGCACCACCAAGGGGAGCAGAGAGAACTAGTGAGCCCTGCTTTGTTTCTGTTACACATACTTAATAACATTTTTTCCCCAACATAATTCCAATATTTCTGGCACGTTTTTGCGGGGGTAAACATAACGGTAAGGAGGATACCAGATTATCTGTCTGTGTTACTGTTAACCATAGTGTGTTATTTAGCATCAGGTTGGTAATTCACCTTTTTACAGAAGCTCAACAAGTAAATCATAAGCATATACTCCATGAATTCTTTTAATAAACAACTCAAAACTCATCTGTTCAGGAAGGCTTTTAGCTCTGCTTGACTTCTCTCAGTTTACTTCTCTGTCAAGATGCTGATGTAACCTGTATGTGTGTGTGTGTGTGTGTGTGTGTGTGCGAGAACATCAATTATGTTGTCTGTTTTTTTTTTTTTTCAGAATTCACTGTCTTAATCTTCTTTATTTATTTATTTGGTTTGTACAATGCTATATACTGTATACGCTGCCGTTCTTTATTATATTCTGTAAGTGCCTTGAGCATGGGAAAGGCGCTATATAAATAAAATGTATTATTATTATTATTATATGTGTAATCGATTTAAATAATGAAATCTTTCCATGAATTTCAAGGATCATAATGTAGACCTAGAAATTCCTTAGGAGACTGAGTTCCTTTAAATTAGTTTCAAAATATCCCTTAGCAACAATAGAAATGTATTGGTTGTATTGTTACAGTCATATGAAAAAGTTTGGGACCCCCTCTTAATTCTTTGGATTTTTGTTTCTCATTGGCTGAGCTTTCAAAGTAGCAACTTCCTTTTAATTTACGACATGCTTTATGGAAACAGTAGGATTTCAGCAGTGACATTAAGTTTATTGGATTAACAGAAAATATGCAATATGCATCATAAGAAAATTAGACAGGTGCATAAATGTGGGCACCCCAACAGAGATATGACATCAAAACTTAGTTGAGCCTCCTTTTGTCCTCTAGACGCTGTCCTCCTATAGCCTCTGATGAGTGTCTGATTCTGGATGGAGGTAGTGTTGACCATTCTTCATACAAAATCTCTTCAGTTCAGTTCAATTTGATGGACAGCCTGCTTCAAATCATCCCATAGATTTTCGATGATCTTCAAGTCAGGGGACTGTGACGGCCATTCCAGAACATTGTACTTCTCCCTCTGCATGAATGCCTTTGTAGATTTCCAACTGTGTTTTGGGTCATTGTCTTGTTGAAATATCCAACCCCTGTGTAACTTCAACTTTGTGACTGATGCTTGAACATTATCCTGAAGAATTTGTTGATATTTGGTTGAATTCATCCGACCCTCGACTTTAACAAGGGCCCCAGTCCCTGAACTAGCCACACAGCCCCACAGCATGATGGAACCTCCACCAAATTTGACAGGAGGTAGCAGGTGTTTTTCTTGGAATGCGGTGTTCTTCTTCCACCATGCAAAGCGCTTTTTGTTCTGACCAAATAACTCCATTTTTGTCTCATCAGTCCAAAGCACTTTGTTCCAAAATGAATCTGACTTGTCTAAATGAGCATTGGCATACAACAAGTGACTCTGTTTGTGGTGTGAGTGCAGAAAGGGCTTCTTTCTCATCACCCTGCCATACAAATTGTGCAAATTGTGCTGAATTGTTTCCTGGCTGTAAATCGTCGTTTAAATGCTAGCACTGCTGTGCACAAAACCGAGTCCAAAACAGAACTGAGGGAATAGGGAAAAGGTGGAGGCTTTTAAAGGGGAAGACAGGAAGTGAAGTCAGAGGGGGTCGGGCTCATGAGGCTCGAGCCTGGACGTGACTTCAAAGGGGCCGGAGCCGACAAGGTCTTCCTCCATAGGCTTGGACCCGGAAGTGATGTCAACAGGGCCAGGTGGAACCTCCCGTGGTTGGTCTGCAAGAAAGTGAGAAAAAGAATCAGTGCACTCTGCCACATCCCAATCTGACTCGGAACTGCCCTGACTCAAGCCCTTTAGCTGACTCCCATGTGCACGTTTGTGACACCATGATAGATGCAGCTGTGTTTCCCTACGTGATCAAGGGTGTCGCTGTTTCCCTGTTTCGCCAAAATGTTGAGCATGCGTGAGTCAGAGTTACTATAAACATACGCTAGCTCTCCCGTCGAGTTTCGTTTTATCAATCTCAACTTTGTGTGTGAAAGTTGCATATGCATATTTTAGGCTTTGTTATGTGCACATGCAACTTTTAGAAATCTGTCCCCTGGACTTCTGAAACAATGAGCTCTCTACAGATGAGGCAAATAGATCTGGCCACCATATCAGACAAAATAAAAACAACCAGAAAACCCCAACACTGCCTATAAAGCCTGCTGGTGAAAACGTTCTGATCGGAGGGCTGCTTTGCTACATCAGGGCTTGAGGCAGCTCATCATCATAGAATCCTCTAGGAATTCTTCATTGTACCAAAGGGTGCTTGAGGATAACGTGAGACCATCTGTCAGGAGAATGAAGCTCAGAAACTGAATCTTGCAACATGCCAATGAGCCTAAACATACCAGTAAACGTACCAGTAAATCCAGCAACACTTTCAAAAATAGCAATGTTCTCGATTGATCAGCCACCCATCTAATTCTGCCGATTTTCTCAAAGAAAGACTCGATTGGTAATCAGTAAATTGGACAATCACATAAAAATGATCTTTTCAGCTCCTGTTATTCTAAGCTTTACAGTAACTTAGTTGCTGTGCTCCCTTATGCGAGGTATTACGGTAGCTGAGCCAGCGTGCAAACAAAGGGCAGCAAGTTGAGGTGCGCTTGCTGAGAGACGATTGGATATTAGCCATCACATTAATAAAAGTGGAGCAATAAACTGAGAAAAGGGAATCGGAGGAATCATCCTGTTCAATTAGACAAACGGCAAGAAAAGCACTTTAATGTATTCAGGCCTTTTTATTTTAGACAGACAGACAGACAGACAGACAGACAGACAGACAGACAGACAGACAGACAGACAGATAGATAGATAGATAGATAGATAGATAGATAGATAGATAGATAGATAGATAGATAGATAGATAGATAGAGAGTGAAAGGCACTATATAATAGATGACTCTTTTTCTCCCTTTTCTGCAGACCATTCACGGGAGATCTCACCTGGCCGTCTTGACGTTACTTCCGGCTCCGGCCCCTTTCATGTCATGTCCGGGCTCAAGCCTATGGCTGAAGACCCCTGTGAGCCCGACCCCTCTGACCTCACTTCCTGTCTTCCCCTTTAAAAGTCTCCAGCTTTCCCCTAATCCCTCAGTTCTGTTTTGAGCACATCAGTGCTGTGTTCATTTTTTGACTTTGCAGCCAGGATATCAAATATACGGGTGGCTGCCCCAAACCTTGCTATGGCTCTGTGTGGAGTTTATGACAATAGATAGATGTGAAAGGCACTATATAATAGACAGATATAGATATGAAAGGCACTATATAATAGATAGATAGATAAATAGATATGAAAGGCACTATAAAATAGATATGAAAGGCACTATATAATAGATACAGATAGATAAATAGATATGAAAGGCACTATATAATAGATATGAAAGGCACTATAAAATAGATATGAAAGGCACTATATAATAGATACAGATAGATAAATAGATATGAAAGGCACTATATAATAGATAGATAGATAAATAGATATGAAAGGCACTATAAAATAGATATGAAAGGCACTATATAATAGATACAGATAGATAGATATGAAAGGCACTATATAATAGATAGAGATAGATAGATATGAAAGGCACTATATAATAGATATGAAAGGCACTATATAATAGAGATAGATATGAAAGGCACTATATAATAGATATGAAAGGCACTATATAATAGATACAGATAGATAGATAGATATGAAAGGCACTATATAATAGATATGAAAGGCACTATATAATAGATAGATAGATAAATAGATATGAAAGGCACTATATAATAGATATGAAAGGCAGTATAAAATAGATATGAAAGGCACTATATAATAGATATGAAAGGCAGTATAAAATAGATATGAAAGGCACTATATAATAGATAGATAGATATGAAAGGCATTATATAATAGATATGAAAGGCACTATATAATAGATAGATAAATAGATATGAAAGGCACTATAAAATAAATAGAAAGATATGAAAGGCACTATATAATATACATAGATATGAAAGGCACTATATAATAGACCAGGGGTTTTCAAACTCAGTCCTGGGGACCCCCAGTGGCTGCAGGTTTTTGTTCTAACTAGTTTCTGTTTTTTAATTGGACTCCTGGGATAATTAAGTAATTGTTATTTCCCAGATTCTGTGTTTTGGGACCAACATACAAATTAGAAAACTAAGTTTGGTTAAAAAAAAAAATTGTACTAAGCAGTTACATGGAAATAATGCATTATGTATTTTTTCTTTTTAACAATATTCTCCATCATGATTTTTATTTTATTTTTCCAGGTGTTCTAATTGTTTAATGAATCCATTATTTACTAATTAGTGGGTGTGACGCTAAAGTTGTTGCAGCCTTTGATGATTCAGCGTTGTTTGCCTGGCTGTTTGCTCTGCTGGTATTTAATTGGCATTAATAAGATACAATGAAGGAAGCAAACTGCACAGAGAAAGGGCAAAATAGAATGAAATCCACAAAAGAGAGTTAAACATTTAAGTGTACAACAAAAATAGAAATAATTCTAAATGTCTTATGTTAAAAAAAAATCATGCTGCTGTGCTTTTCTGAATGTAAAATAAGGGGGGAAAAATCCCAGCTAATTAAATGAGATCAGTGTTATCAGGTGTTGTCACCAATTAGGAATCTGGCTACAACTAAAACTTGCAGCTTTAGGGGGTCCTCAGGATCGAGTTTGAGAACCCCTGTAATAGACAAATAGGGCACTATATAAAAGACATAGGCAGATGTGAAAGGCACTATATAAGAGAAAGATAATGCACTACATGACAGATATGGCAATATGACCGAGTCATCCCATCAACCTTCATCTGAACAACCTGACATTGCAGCGTTTCAGTTACCCTTAAAGCGGGTCACCATACAGCAAAATACCTACCAATGTTGCCTAAGCGTTTGGTGTTGCCTGGAATTTCAAGACAGTCACAGCGTATTAGGGGACTGGCAAGGAGTATGCCACTGTGTTTAGAAAATCAAACACACACACACACACACACACACACATCATCTTGGGTAGAGTTTTTCAAAAGACACACTGAGATAGACAGATGTGAAAGGCTCTATATAACATAGATAAAATGCATTGTATAATAGATATAGATAGATGAAAGGCACTATAGAACAGTGTTTTGTCTTGGTAGAGTAATATATTGCTCTGCTTTCTCCTTTTGTATTATTAATATGTAGCCTTTGTCAGAATGCCTAATCTCACAGACTTACCACTGTTTATAAAGGTATTATAGTATATAACTTCTCCCCACCTTCCCTTCTATATCTATAACCTCAGGCAATTAGATGTAGTAAAAAGACAAGCAGGAGTTAAGTTACAAATAAAATAATGTATTATTGATAATATTCATAAACAATAATATGCAAAGTACATTTGAATATTGGCAACCATACAACCTGATAAAATGGTGATGTGTAGTTCAGGCGGCACAGACTTGTTATTTAAAATGTCTCTAGTTAAGGCATCATTGGTGCTCAGCTTTCTTCAGAACAGGCCGCAGGGCTGTTCAATATGGTTGCTAAGCTGTGGTCTCTGTTGTGTTGTCCTTTCGGTTCATGGTGTGATGGTCTTCATTAGTTTGGTAAGAGAGATACTAACCAACATATGATGAAGAAGTAAGACAGAGAATTTTTTTTTTTTTGTTCTTTATTTCGCCTTATACAATTTCTTGTATTAGGAATTTGTTAGTTTTTGCATACCCCTTTGGGGTCAGTGTACAGCACCCCTGGAGCAATTACAGGTTAAGGGCCTTGCTCAAGGGCCCAGCAGAGTAGGATCTCTTTTGGCAGTGACAGGGATTCGAACCGGTAACCTTCTGGATACCAGTGCAGATCCTTAGCCTCAGAGCCACCACTCTGCCCCAGAATGTGGTTGAACAAGCAGAGTTATAGATTCTCTGTCCAACCCCTAGAGCCAATAGGGCATCATAGTACTTAAAGGCCTCCGAGACAAGCCAATTCCAAACAAACAGACCAATGGGGGAATAGAACATCTTAATACCTGCCATCCCCCAAAACCATTTGTTGAGCTAAAGTTTGCCAGTCTGCGGTGGGTTGGCACCCTGCCCAGGATTGGTTCCTGCCTTGTGCCCTGTGTTGGCTGGGATTGGCTCCAGCAGACCCCCGTGACCCTGTGTTCGGATTCAGCGGGTTGGACAATGGATGGATGGAAGTTTGCCAGTTAGGTAATCTGGCTTCCTTGCGGGGGGGTTGAAAGACTCTAGAAGAGAAACACCCGTGTCAAGCACCCCCTTCCCCCAATTCTGTTGTATAATTCAAAGAGACTGAGTCGTAAAGGGGGGGCAAACACGAATGCTCTCTCACCAAAGTAACACTAAATTACATTGCCTAAATTACAAATAGACATACAAAATATTTATCAAGTTATATGCAAAATCTCACATCACAACAAATAGAATGCATTATATAATAGATATAGACAGATGAAAGGCACTATAGAATAGATAGATGAAAGGGACTATATAATAGACCAGAGGTGGGCAAATTCAGTCCTGGAGGGCCGCAGTGGTTGCAGGTTTGCTTAATTAAAAACCAATCCTTGTCAATTATTTAATTGTATAGCTTGTTAGTGCTTTAACTCTGCCATGTCAGGTCATTCTCATATCCTAGATTTATTTTCCTTTCTAAGGATATCATCCAAATGATTTGAAGTCTAAAACAGATAAGTAATTCTCAGTGCTTCACTTTTTTCTCTTCACTTTCCTTCCAAGTATTTAATTAAACCAAATAGTGCATGATAAATACACAGAGGTGTAAATGGTAACAAGCTAAATGGAGAAATGCTGGTCTCTTTTGTCACTTTTGCTTGTTATTGCTAATTAGGAGCAATTAAAAACCAAGAATACAGCTGTTTAAGACTAAAATAAGCAATAAGGGTTCAAAATCTTAACGAGCGAGACAACTAAAGTGAAGCTGAAATGTTACTTGAGCAATAAGGGTTTCTTATTAAGCAATTGGGTTGGAGCAAAAACCTGCTGCCACTGCGGCCCTCCAGGACTGAATCTGCCCACCCCTGTAATAGACAGATTGCACTAGATCAGGGGTGGGCAAAGTCAGTCCTGGAGGGCCGCAGAGGCTGCAGGTTTTTGTTCCAACCGAATTGCTTAATAAAAAGCACTTATTGCTCAAGTAACATTTCAGCTTCACTTTAGTTGTCTCGCTCGTTAAGATTTTGAACCCTTATTGCTTAAGTCTTAAAACAGTTGCATTCTTGGTTTTTCATTGCTCCTTATTAGCAATAAGATGCAAACGACAAAAGAAACCAGCAGTTATCCATTTTGCTTGTTACCCTTTACACCTGTGTGTATTTATCATGCACTATTTAGTTTAATTAAATACTTGGAAGGAAAGAGAAAAACAGTGAAGGATTGAGAATTACCCATCCGTTTTACACTTCAAAGTATTTGGATGATATCCTTAGAATGGAAAAAAAAAAATCTAGGATATGAGAATGACTTGACATAGCAGAGTTAAAGCACTAACAAGCCATGAAATGTAATTATCTATCTATCTATTGACAAGGATTGTTTTCTAATTAAGCAACTGGGTTGGAACAAAAACCTGTGGCCACTGCAGCCCTCCAGGAATGACTTTGCCCACCCCTGCACTATATAATACATTGATAGATATAGATAGATGAAAAGCACTGTATAATAGATATCTATTTTTATAGTTATCTGGGCAGACATGAATTAGGCAGAGTGGTGTTTTGAGGCCAAGGACCTGCGCTGGTATCTAGAAGGTTGCTGTTCAACTCCCATTACTGCCAGAAGGAAGCTTTATTCTATTGGGCCCTTGAGCAAGACCCTTAACCTGAAGTTTGCTCCAGAGGTGCTGTAAAACGAATAGCCGTGCACTCTGACCCCCAAAGGAGTCATGCAAAAAGGTAGTTTCCTCTCGAAGATGAATAAAGTATATCAGATCAAAATCAAAAAGATTGATGGATGTAAAAGGCACAACCTAAGAGAGACAGATATAGAAATGTGAAAGGCACTATAAAAGAGACAGAACCCACTTTAGGTTTAAGTCAGTTGATAAGGCATGAAAGGGACAGCACATTAAAAAGGCACAAAATGAATATTACAAGACAAGTGTGAGGAGCTTAATTAAACAGTCGCTTTGCAATTTATTTAAATTTCGGATTTTGTTCAGTTTACACAATACGGGAGACATAAAATAGTTGTAAAATTCAAACTGCAGAAATAGCTCACATAACAGCATGTAAGAGTTTAACACTCCGGTAGTAATATCGAGCTGGTCTTCAGGCAGCAGGCCAACTGTATTCAAACATCAGCATTAGTATTGTAAAGCTGCGTTTAAATGGTCGCTACTCCCTTTCCAGTTCTCCTTGGCTCCTGCTGTTGTCAGCTTTGGGTGATCTGAACTGAGGAGATCAGATCGTGGATGAGACAGAAGTTGATCTTCTGGTTTATCTGCTTACCAAATTCATGGGAGGAGCGCATACAGTCTATTAGGAGGATAATCGCGACATACGAACTGATTTTACGTCAATGGCTATTCAACCTGTGAAGGCAAATTAAAAATAATAAATGGAATGGCAGCGGAGGTTGTAGTCATCTCTTGACCAACACAACCTCGGATTATCTATATGCCGTCCTGTAGTTCGAGACACAGCACTAGTTATGAGAGCGAGTTCGAGCGCTAGTCGTCACCTTCCTCCGGTCACCACTCCTCCGTGGCTCGGTTGGAGTCTTCCTCTCCAGCGACGGCGCAGTCCAGCCTCTGGATGCCAGGAAGGCTACAGTCCCTTTCGTTCAGTTTCTGCAGAAAAGAGGCGAGAAGGCGCTTGTTGAGATGGTCAGTGAGTGAGCGCTCTTCCTCCGGGACTTTTCTGTCCACTTGGTCCACGTCCACCTCCACGCCAGTCCAAGATTCGTTCGTGCTCGTCTGCAACTCCTCTCCGGCCGCGCGTCTGTCGTTGCTTTTATTCGACGTTGCTTCAGAGCGACGCGAGTGCAGACTGTTCTGCAAAGCCGTATTTTCTAAATCTTTACTGAGTTTAGTATTACTGCAGCTCGGGCTGACTGTGTCCTCTTCTCCTGGAATGGCCTCGCCGTGTCCGAGCGGCTCCATGTTTGTCGATTGTTGACACCGACTGAGCCCTTCAGGCAGGGCTTTCAGGTTTCAAAGTGGGCGGGCTTGGCAGGGCGCCATGATTATGAGGGGCATTTGAAAAATCAAGCGATCATGTGGCAATTTTGCTATTCGTGTTAGCATGTTTAGCAGTAATGAAATTGAAATGGAGAGAAATTACGAATAATGATTATTTTGAAAACGGTAAGCATCTGATTCTCAATTGTTTATAACAATGATCTGGCCAGGTTTGTGAGGTAATGTAGTTCATGCGTGATTCAATCAAAATAAATGACACTATTTATGTGATTCTATTAATAAAAAATAACAAGAATAACTTCTTATTGTATTCGTATTACACGCTAAGCTTCGTGGAAAGAGCAGGCAATCAGGCAGTTTTATAGATGCCTTACTTTAGTGACGTCACTACAGCGACACCCCTGACGTAAACAGAACGCGACGAGGAGAGGCCTGTGTGATGGTCGATCATCCGCTGAGACGTTAAGTTGTACCAGGTAGGTAGTTACTGTAGGTGTATTATATTATCTAGTTGCTACGATTTATTGAAATATCGTACAAAAATAATATAGTTTTGAAAGAAGTGTAATAGAATGTCACCGTGGGTAACTTGTCCTGTTATACGTGTGTTGTTTGCCGCTTGTCTTGGGTGGAAACCAGTTAAACATTTTGGGTGATCTTCTTTTTTTAGAAACCATAGACCGCAAATCCGCAGATGAAATAAAGTTGCTTACGTGGTCTTATTAAGCAATTGTCGCGTGTTTCGGCTAGTAACATTCGCGAAGCTTCGTACAACTTGTCACCGAAGGCGCGCATAGAGCAGCGACAAAGCGGTTAACTTCAAACTGTTAGATCGTTCCGAACAACGGTGAGATATGCAAATGTTTTGTAAAATTGAAAGTTTGGGGCCGCTGGGAATGAAACAAATTGAAATGTTTGAACAGAGCCCGTGCATGTTGAGGGTTTATATATGTAAGTGTGCATCAGAATCCACCGTTCGGCAGCGTAAATGCACACAAAGTGGCACATTTGGAGTCTCATCATAAAAAGTAAAATAAAAATCACAGAAAATACCTTAGTTTAATAAAGTGTTACCCAATGGACAGTGTGTGATGTAAATAAATACATAGCTAGGTAGAATCACTAAAAAAAAATTAAAAAAGAAGAAAACGTATGACTTGGCAGGTACTGCCCCAGTAAGGCGCGATACAGGCATATTGCTGTTGGTATACAGGAACCCCGTCACGTTTCTTGAGACACTTTTGCTGAATAATTCGTTGTCTGAAAGTCTGCAATGTTGGTGTGTCACCGAGAGGAAGTGCAGTGTTGTTCATAACGGCACTCAGTTTTGTATTAATTCTGTCCTTCACTTCTACCTCCAGTGCGTGTCATAGATAGAATCCCAAGGGGAAATTCATATACTCCAGCAGCAGCATGCTGATAAAAAACAATATTAAATTAAAGTGTGATAACAATGCAGATAAAAACGGACAATAGCTTTGTATAATGTTAACGTTTACTCCCCCGGATGGAATTGAAGAGTCGCATAGTGTGGGGGAGGAACGATTTCCTCAGTCTGTCAGTGGAGCAGGACGGTGACAGCAGTCTGTCGCTGAAGCTGCTCCTCTGTCTGGAGATGATCCTGTTTAGTGGATGCAGTGGATTATCCATAATTGTAAGGAGCCTGCTCAGCGCCCGTCGCTCTGCCACAGATGTCAAACTGTCCAGCTCCATGCCTAAAATGGAGCCTGCCTTCCTCACCAGTTTGTCCAGGCGTGAGGCGTCCCTCTTCTTTATGCTGCCTCCCCAGCACATCACTGCGTAGAAGAGGGCGCTCGCCACAACCATCTGATAGAACATCTGCAGCATCTTATTGCAGATGTTGAAGGACGCCAGCCTTCTAAGGAAGTATCGTTGGCTCTGTCCTCTCTTGTACAGAGCATCAGTATTGGCAGTCCAGTCCAATTTATCGTCCAGCTGCACTCCCAGGTATTTATAGGTCTGCACCCTCTGCACACAGTCACCTCTGATGATCACAGGGTCCATGAGGGGCCTGGGCCTCTTAAAATACACCACCTGCTCTTTGGTTTTGCTGGTGTTCAGTTGTAGGTGGTTTGAGTCGCACCATTTAACAAAGTCCTTTATTAGGTTCCTGTACTCCTCCTCCTGCCCACACCTGATGCAGTCCACGATAGCAGTGTCATCAGCGAACTTTTGCACGTGGCAGGACTCCAAGTTGTGTTAGAAGTCCGATGTATATAGGCTGAACAGGACCGTAGAAAGTACAGGCCCCTGCGGCGCTCCTGTGCTGCTGACCACAGTGTCAGACCTGCAGTTACAGAGACACACATACTGAGGTCTGTCTGTAAGATAGTCCATGATCCATGCCACCAGGTATGAATCTACTCCCATCTCTGTCAGCTTGTCCCTGAGAAGCAGAGGTTGGATGGTGTTGAAGGCGCTAGAGAAGTCATGATTAAGCCTGCCCTTTTAATTAGCTTGTTGATTCGGTGGGCCTCTCTTGAAGTGATGTTACCAGCCCAGCAATCCACACTGGCCATCACAGAGTTGTAGAAGATGTGAAGGATGTCCCTACCAGTCTCCATGGGGGGTGGGGTGGGGTTTGGGGGGGAACAGTCTGCTCTGTCTGCTTTTTGTCCTCTAGTTCTTCTTTGTTCCAAGACCAGTCCAAGTTGTCATTAATGTGGAATCCCCAAGTACTTGTAAGAGTGCACCACTGTGGCGGTGCGGGTTGGCTCCACACTATCGGGTCTTTCCAGGGAGCCTCTTGAACCCGCTACCCCCGATAATGGACCTGAGGGATGAGCCAGCGGATGAGGACACAAAACACACAAAGCAAATGTGTTAAAGTGCTCACGTGATTTTATTTAAAGCAAGTCAAAATCTAAAGTGTCCAAAGGTGCAATGCAACAAAGTGCTCAATAAATAAATAGTAATGATGGCAGAGACTGGTGTGATGTGCTCCGATTTTCTTTTCCTAGTTAAGATTCTAGCAGTTGCATTCTGCACTTGTTGCAATCGATTGATGTCTTTTTTGGGTGGTCCTGAGAGGAGTGTGTTACAGTAATCTAGTCGACTAAAAACAAAAGCATGAAATCATTTCTTAGCATCTTGCAGTGTTATAAGAGGTCTAACTTTTGTTATTTTTTAAGTGAAAAAATGCTGTCTTAGTGATCTGATTAATATGCGATTTAAAATTCAGGTTACAGTCAACAGTTACCCCTAAATTCTTCACCTCCATCTTGACTTTTAATCCTAATGCATCAAGTTTATTTCTAATAACCTCATTATATCCATTATTGCCAATCACTAAAATGTCTGTTTTCTCCTTATTTAGTTTGAGAAAATTACTACTCATCCATTCAGAAACACAAGTAAGACATTCGGGTCAGTGGATCAAGAGAGTCGGGATCATCAGGCGCTATTGATAAATACAATTGTGTGTCGTCAGTATAGCTGTGGTAGCTTACGTTATGCCCCGAGATAATCTGACCTGATGGAAGCCAGTAGAGCCTTGTGGACCACCATATAGAATATCATGTGTCTCTGAAGTATAATTACAACAATTAACAAAGAATTTTCTACCTGCCAGATTGGACTCGAACCAATTTAAGACATTGTCAGAGAGGCCCACCCATTGACTGAGTGACTGATTGACTGGAGATTTCTAAGAATACGCTAACCTGTTCTCCTTACTGCGATGCAGAAGCATGCCACCTAAATCAAGATGGTCTTCTCATCTAGATAGAGAGATAGATAGATACTTTATTAATCCCAAGGGGAAATTCACATACTCCAGCAGCAGCATACTGATAAAGAAAATTTCTAAACATCTAAATATATCCTTGATGAACGAAGATGCTGTGCTTTCATAGATGTCTGCCCAACGGGCTGACTGATATAGTTTGCTCAGATGGCACATAAAGTGTTATGTGTTGCTTCTTATTGTGCTTCCCATCCTAGAGTGTTAAGATGGTCCCGCGGAATTTAAAAGAATCGGCCACTCATATTTGTGTGGCATTGATTTCTGGGAGAGTCTGATGAATGTAACATGCCATGTTGTACTACTTGTGTGCACAAATGTTCTTTTAATGGATAAATAAAAAAATAAATCTTGGGACGAGACTATTTTTCCTGTGACGAGACGTGATCTTTTGAAGAGAGACAGAGAGACACTTTCACGTCCCGCGAGACAGACAAGTCACGTCATACTTGCATCCTTTGGAAGCATGTCCCGTGAGACTGTGACTTTTGCAAGTCACGCCCTACTTACAACCATTTTCAATCTAACTTCTCAGTTGTTGGAATGCTTTTGGCAGACACACTTCCTGTGCTCTCCACTCTTAAGCGAGAGTAGACTTTCTGCCAAGAGATTTAACAATACCCGGGGCTGGAAAAAGACAAAGTAGAATGTCGTAAAGAATTGAAAAACGTTGGTGTTATACACATGCAGAACAGGTTAGAGATAACGGAAGTAGGAAAATTTGAAAGCCTCAAAAATAATGATGGTAAAGATTGCATTAACGCAAACAAATGGAAAATATTACTCAATGAAATAACGGAAAAGTGAAAAGAGATCAAATAGTGTTTGAGGATGTCTGGGGGAGAAGAGAGACAAGGCAGTGAGACAAAAGGACAGCTGCTGTACAGGCCTTTAAATTTTCGAAGCGCTGCACGAGATTCAGATCACGCGGCACGGCAGCAGCAGCAAGCTGGCAGCTGCTGCTGCCAAAAAACTATTTGTTTCCCATTGTATCACCATTTAAGAGGGGTTTCGGAGGAGTGACCGCATCTCCTTGGGGTGTGTTCAGCCCCACTCTTCACAACAGCGTGTAGCGATGGGGGATTTTGGGGAGCAGGGGGGATAGGGGTTGGCGAGCAAAGTCCCCTAGTTATTATTGGTAAATTTCTATGTACAAATTCTACCAGTAATCCAGTGGTTCCCAAATTTTTTCGATTCTTGACACCCTTGCTGAATCCAGGTTTTCCCAAGGTGCAAACTCCGTAAATGGCAAAAGGGACACTGCTCTGTTGGGCCCTTAAGCAAGGCCCTTAACCTACAATTGCTGAGTGCTTTGAGTAGTGAGAAATGCGCTATATAAATGCAAAGAATTATTATTATTATTAAACTGCCCCCCCCCCCGTTGAATTTAATTTGCAAAATAGCCAATAATTTTTTTTAAATTAAAGGGTTAAGTAAAAATTGTGACAGATAGTGGTTGCTGTCATCCTCTTGAACCCTCGGACAATATGCCAAACACCAGGTAAAAGTCCAAATATTATTTTTATTTGAACAATAACGTGCACAAAGCACCCTCCACTCCACAGTACTCATAAATTAATCAAGACACTAATCAATACAATAATCAATCCTCCACACTCCCAGACACTTCGCCACCCTTCCTCCCAGCTCAGCTCAGTGTACTGGTTTCCCAGAGTCCTTTATATAGTCCATGACCCAGAAGCGTTACTCTCTTCTGTCCATGTGATCATGAACACTTCCGGGTCGGATAAAAAGCACCTTTCTTCAACCCGGAAGCACGTCGTTTGTTCTTGTCATATGATCATGATGCACTTCCGGGTTATAGGGGCACGTAAGAGTCCGATAGCCCCCTTACAGCGACTCCTGGTGGTCCCCAGGGTATCCAGCAGGGCTGTGCATAAAAACTACAAAGTCCATGAGGCCCGGCTGGAATTCGGGGCACGTCCATGCTGTCAGGAGAGCTCCTCCTGGCGGCCTGGGGGTGAGGACTGGAATATTTAGCCGGCCACCCACTACAAAATAAATAAAGTGCTTATTTCTTCTTCTTCTTCTATCGGCTGATCCCGTTAGGGGCCGCCACAGCGGATCATCTATTTTTCTGTCCTCGTCATCTTGATCTGTCACCCCCATCACCTGCATGTCCTCTCTCACCATATCCATAACCCTTCTCTTAGGCCTTCCTCTTTTCCCCTTCCCTGGCAGCTCTATCATTAGCACCCTTCTCACAATATACCCAGCATCTCTCCTCTGCACATGTCCAAACCAGCACAATCTCGCCTCTCTGACTTTGTCGCCCAACCGTCCAACTTGAGCTGACCCTCTAATGTCCTCATTTCTAATCCTGTCCATCCTCATCACACCCAATGCAAATCTTAGCATCTTTAACTTTGTCACCTCCAGCTCTCTCTCCTGCTTTCTGGTCAGTGCCACCGTCTCCAGCCCATATAACATAGCTGGTCTCACTACCGTCCTGTAGACCTTACCTTTCACTCTTGCTGATAAGATCTCAAAAACAATTTGAATGCGATTGAGACGCTGTACCCACGGAGCCATACAAGAACGGGCCGGCACAGAATGAGAGGGGGAAAAAAAAGAGACGGAAAGGTCAGTAGTCCTGAGGTTTACTAAGCATGCTCGGATGATTGGTTTCTAAAAGGCGTTTCAACTTACTTGGTAGCAGGCACTCAGGTGTCAAAACTTTCATACTCGGTACACACTGCAGCCTCTCTCCACCATTGACTTCTGTCAACATAAAACCAAAGTCCAAATAACTGTCATCATCCATCATCCAACCCACTATATCCTAACTACAGGGTAATGGGGGTCTGCTGGAGCCAATCCCAGCCAACACAGGGCTCAAAGCAGGAAACAAACCCTGGACAGGGCGCCAGCCCACCGCAGGACACACACACACCCACACACCAAGCACAGACTAGGGACAATTTAGGATCGCCAATGCACCTAACCTGTATGTCTTTGGACTGTGGGAGGAAATCCACGCAGACACGGGGAGAACATGCAAACTCCACGCAGGGAGGACCCGGAAAACTGTCATCATATTTTCGATATTTGCACTTCTTCACACTCTGGTTGACTGTGTGCCCTCTTTATTTTCACTCCCACAACGCTTATTACGGTTTAG
This sequence comes from Erpetoichthys calabaricus, assembly GCF_900747795.2. NCBI lineage: Eukaryota > Metazoa > Chordata > Cladistia > Polypteriformes > Polypteridae > Erpetoichthys > Erpetoichthys calabaricus. The sequence continues at coordinate 152,743,821 of NC_041405.2, read as the reverse complement.
TAAAACCCGATCTTCTCATATTAAAAATACATATGAGAAGAAATACAGTTGATACAATCTCTGAAAACTAATTCAACACTAAGGCCGCGCAAAACCAACAGCTATTTCTATACGAACACAAAGTACCGATAAAGTTTGACAAACTACTGAAACAATCGAGAAACTTAGTTATTGTAGATCGCCATCTAGTAACCATTTGTAGAGGCTTCCGCGAACAGTTATTACTAAGTGAGTTACTGGTTTGCACCAGGTCCACCAGATGTCACGTCCTATCACATTGAATTGAAAATGGAAATAAAATTATGAAAATTTTGTAATATTTCGCGGCTACTAGATCGTCTAATTTGTTTTGCTATCAGGGAAAAGCAGTGTTTCTTGCCAATGAAGAGGCGTATCCATGAGAATGAAAAGTTGTTGTTTGGTGAAAGTGAAATCTACATATGTGAGTGGCAGAGAGCAGGCCGGGAGGGTTGGCGAGTGAAGCGAGCTGGGGGCAAAGCCCCAAGTGTATTATTATTATTATTTTTAAGATTTACTGAAGGCCAATGTCATGATATCCATTACAGATGTTTAAAATGGTCACATCTGAGTGATTAGAGATCATGCGCATTCATTAGTGCAGTGGTTCCCAAACTCGTTCTGGGGACCCACTGTGGCTGCACGTTTTTGTTACAACCAACTTCTGTTTTTCATTGGACTCTTAGCCTCATTAAGTGAGCCATTATTTTCCAATTTCTGTATTTTGGAGTCAATGTAGAAATTACAAACTAAGTTTGGTAGATTTTCAAAATGTAAGGACTAGTTACAGTATACCTTTGTATATAATACGCTACTGTGGCTGTTCCTTTGTCTGTCCAGGATTTTAAATCACCTGTAGCTCGCAAACCGTTTCACCTATTGACCTGAAATTTGGTACACATATATTGCATGACTTCTACCATTCCTCTTTCGGGGTGATGACTGACCTTTAAGGTTATTCCTCTTTTTATTGTATTTTTATTGTAGAATCGGCTCTCGGTAGCAGCCAGCAGTGCCGTTACTTCCCCTACCTCTTCATATCTTAAATCATTCTTGAGGCAGATTGAAGACACCAGTGCCAGCTTAAGTGAAAATTAAGGAAGACATACTAGGTAATTGCAACACATACGCTGCAACCCAGGGAGGCTGCCATTTAGTGTCCAGGGGAAGATACTGGGTTTCCCACCCTTGCCCCTGGTACATATGGTGCAGGGGTGTCCCGGCCAGGCATGGGCCCCAGCCATCCGTCACAGTATGTATGTACTATCTATCTATCTATCTATCTATCTATCTATCTATCTATCTATCTATCTATCTATCTATCTATCTATCTATCTATCTATCTATCTATCTATCTATCTATCTATCTATCTATCTATCTATCTACAGTGAAAATCGTTTAACACGAAACTGAGGGGACTGAAATATTTTTTCATGTTAAAAGAATTTCGTGTTAAAGGATATTACAAAAAAAAAAAACATGCAGTATATTCAACAAAATTAAGTTTATTAGAGTACATTTTATTTACATAGATATGTATATATGCATGTATTTAATAAAAATGGGAGCATTCTAAGATCTCGCTTGTTTGAACCAAACAAGTAAAGCCGTCTCTAAATCCTCGTGCTTGGCCGTTCTCATCCATTTTCGCTCTGGCTCAAACTTACTCCGTTCAAACATTTCCGTAATTTGCTCTCTTTTTTTTTTTAATTACTGTATTGTTGATAATATAGAGATAGCAATAGCAAAATCTTTACAGATTTCCGTTTTCGTCTTCTGTTTTTGATCAACAGCCTTAAGAAGCTCCATCTTCATTTTAAGCGAAATAGCAGTTTGCTTTCCCCCTGAGCTCTTTGCTATTGTGCTCGTAAAAAAAATTCTTCTAAAATAGAAAAAAAAACGCGAACCAAACTCACTGATTTTTACTCACACTGCGATGTACTCGTCACCAAATTCCAAAGCTAATTGATGAGAGATGAGATGTTTTTGTGTGGCGTTTGTAGGGGTGGAGGGTAAAAGTAGCTTAGATAAACAAAATTGGCTTGTGTCACAGGCTATTCCGAGGGTATTTCAAAGCCAAGTTAGCCTCCTTTCTACGAAACATGTGAAACCACCTCTCTTTCATTTCACACCCCTCTTAAATCTCGCCTGCGCGGCTGGTGTTTTCCGTATTTTGTTCATTCCCAGAAGGGAAATCTTTTCGTGTTAAGCGATTTTCGTTTCGTGTTAAGAGAAAAAAATGCATGAAAATACATAGTAGTTTGTCGGGACCGTTGTATTATTTCGTGTTAACCGATATTTCATCTTAAGCGTTTTCGCGTTAAACGTATTTCACTGTATATTAATATATATATATAGTAAAAGAAGCACATAAGAAATGATAAAGGTTTGGGGTTTCCGTCCCCGTATACTGTAACACGGTTCTGTAAATTCACGGTCAGTTTGCACATATGCCAGTCGATAACAACCAAATAACAGTCGGACAATTTATGGGGTGGGAACGGAAGTGGACATGGAATGCTGTGAAGGAGCCACGGTGGTCGATGGATGGTAGTGACATCATCAGATGGGGACCAGGGGAAAATAAAGGGAACCCGGAAGTGTCTTGTGGTTTAGCAGTCCGGGTGTATTCATGGCAGTGCTGCTTCATTCTTCCTGAGGGAACAATGAAAGAGAGTTTAGTACCCCATCGTTGTCCTGGCACGAGGTTTCGCGGTACACATCGGGGCCTTATGCTGCTCCCCATGCGCTCATGCGTGACTATATATATATACATATGTATGTATGTGTATATATATATATATATATATATATATATATATATATATATATATATATATATATACACACACTTATACACAATCTTGTATATAAACATCTACGCGTGGGAGTGTGTGTCTGTCCGGCCTTGCAGTGCCCGGAAGTGTGAAGCTACAGCGGGTCAGATGGAGAATCCCAAGTCTTTACTCAGACCAGAAGTACTGTGGGGCTTCCATCCTCATGACTTCCAAGTACTTCCAGGCTGTAAGGGAAGCATGACTCCCCATGTTCTTTAATAGCTCCCCCTGGTGGCACCCAACAGGGCTGAGAAACTGGACTCCACGTCCCAGGGTGCCCTGTGGGAATCCGGGACACCGCTACACTCCAGGGGAGCTGCCATCTAGCGTTTTGGGGGAGGCAGTGTCCTGAAAAAGCTGCCTTCCCCCATCCTTCCACTTCAGGGGTGTCCTGGCCGTCCATCACTATATACTGTATATAATATATATATGAGCATACATATACAGTATGTATGTGCATGTACAGATTCCTTGATACCAGAATATCTTCGATTCCAGTGCTAGTGAAATTTCACAATACTTAAGTTTTATTCAGTACCACAACAAAAATAGAAATCCCATTGATTTAATTAAAAGTACTTCCATTATTCAGGTGTACAATATTTTGCCTTTTACTGTAATAAAAGTATAAAATGTATAAATCTTTACAATAACAGCAACTTTAAAAGTGTGGTGTACTTTTCAAGTAGTTACCCAAATATCATTGAAGTAAAGTAGTTCATAATTATTCATTTATCAATATCAAAATACAATGCAGGGCCTAAATGCAGTCAAAGTGGGTTGTTGTGGGTTGCCGCAGGTTGATTAAGTAATTACCCCCTTCTGACAATCGGTGATGATTCTCCAAGGGGCAATGATCCCCCATCCAAATCTTATGATCGGTGGTGATTCTCCAAGGGGGTCCTTTGAATCTCAGCCCTAAGCTGTTAAGACAGACTGCTAATTGCTGTCATCAGTGATTCTGCTGCATGCTGTGGCACTTCAGAGATGTAACTTTCAGAGCCCTGTGGGCAGCCCAGCAGCTCAATGCTTTCAAAAGGTGACCTTTAGCCATTTGAATCTTGAGTATGCCCTTTGATGGAGGCCGTTGGACTCTTTTTTTTCCCCTTCTCAAACTGACCTCCAATGTTATTAAGAGACAGACAGATACTATGCGTAAAAGTATACTTTGTTGCTTTGCTAAGGAATTATTGTCCAGAGCAGGAAAACGAGACAAATTTTTTAATACAAGATCAAGTTTACATATAACATAAGAAATTTGACTAATGAGAGGAAACCATCGAGTCTATTTGTTTAGCTAAGCAGCCCCAATATTTTCATCCAGAATCTTAAAGGTTGTCACGTTTTCTGCTTCAACTCCATGTCTCAGTAGTTTCTTATAGATTCCCACAATTCTTTGCATAAGGAAGTACTTCCTAGCTTCAGTTTTAAATGCACTTCCTCTTAATTGCCACTGATGTCCTTGAGTACACGATTCACCCTTCAGCTGAAAGACTTCTGCTGGAAGGGCTTTATCAGTGCCTTTGTGGATTTTAAAGATTCCCCTGCTCGAGACTAATCAGGTTTAATTCTCACAGTCAGTCACAGTAGAACACGTACGTCCTTAAGTCCTAAGATGCACTTGGATGTTCTCCACCGCGCAACGCCAAGTGCAGACGGCATACGTTTTTTTTTTTTTTTTTACATTATGCCATAGTGCGCCAGCTTTGGAGACAAAGGTTGTTTTGTGACATCCATTATGAAATTAAGTGCAACGCAGTACATTACAATTGTTGATTTTAAAAGAAAGGGACCAAAGATGACATTCTAATGTTAATTATGTACAATGCCCGACTCTGTGTAAGGCATAAATCGATCAGACCCTTTTTTATATTATTTTGTGTAAGTGTACTTTGTGAATTTCCCCTTGGGATTAATAAATCTATATCTATCTATCTGTGTGTCTATCGGTCTATCTTTTTTTACCTCCTCTTTGCTCGATAAACTGCTGGCTTGCTGCTGCTGTGCTGCGTGATCTGCACTTCGCCCGCCTACCCCTATCCGCATCATCAGTGCTATGCGCCGTTGTGAAGACAGGAGCTGAACACACCCCAAGGAGACGGGTTCGCTCCTCTGAAACCCCTCTTCAACAGTGTTACAATTTGAAACCAATAACAGTTGTTTTTTTTTTTTTTTTTACCCCCCTCTTTGCTCGATCAGCTGCTGGCTTGCTCCTGTGCTGCGTGATTGGCATTTTTGTGTGGCTCTTCGAATGTTTTAAAGTCACGGCCCTGTCTCTCTTCTCCCCCAGACATCCTCAAACTCTATTCGCTGTTCAGTTATTTCACCGAGTAATATTTTCCATTTGTTTGCTCTAATGTGATCTTTACTCATTTTCTTGAGACTTTCGAATTTTCCTACTTCTATTATCTCTAACCTTCTCTGCATGTGTGTCATGAGATTTGCTTCCAAAGGTTAGAAGTATGATGTGACTTGCCCGTGTCGCGGGACGTGAAAGTGTCTCTCTGTCTCTCTTCAAAAGATCACGTCTTGTTGCAGTCTCTCTTTTTTTTTTATAATAATAGAGAGTTAAATATGTAAATAGATCTCTCTATTATATAAAAAAAAAATCTTGGAAGGAAACGAGACGTGATTTTCCCAGAGACACTTTAACATCCCGTGAGACAAAAGGACAGCTGCTGTACATGCTTTTAAATGTTTGAAGCACCGCAGCACAGCAGCAGCAGCTGATCGAGCAAAGAGGAGGTTAAAAAAAAGCTATTGGATTCCCATTGTGTCACCATTTAAGAGGGGGGTTTCGGAGGAGTGACAGCATCTCCTTAGCGTGCGTTCAGTCCCCCTCTTCACAATGCGAGTGGCAGACATGCGAGTTGGCTAGCGTGTAGTGCTCCCCCAGGGGGGTAGGGGGAATAACTCATTCGCTACAGCTTTATTACCGGCAAATATCAAAAAATAAAAAATGAATGAAAATGAGTGAAATGAAAATAATCTCTTTAAATTATATATCCGGATAACCAAACCCGCAGGTGGGCGAGCACCCTCGTAAGTAAGTAAGTAAATAAATAAATATACACGCACACTTTGGTCTGAACACACATTGGAATTAATAACAATGCATTTTATTTATACAAGGTGCCTTTCTAAGAACTCAAGGACACCGAACAAACAATCTTAATACATAATTCGCCAGCCTCCTCACTTACTCACTCACTTACTCACATCCGTCCGAAGCCAAATGCGCAGTTGCCTTCTGCGCAGCTGCCCGAAAAACCTTATGAGGCCGACATCGCAGCAGGCGGCGGATTTACGGCCACGAAAATTCAAAGAGAAAGGTGACTTCGACCGACATCCAACCCCAACATTGCGGCAGGCGGCGGATTTACGGCCGCAAAAATTCAAAGAGGAAGGCGACTTTGATTAAAGCTCTAGAGGCCTGAAAGGCGATTTCGACTACAGCTCGAGGCCTAATTACGCATTCTGATTCAATTACGCATTCATTCAATACACCTATATCAGGTTTGTGGTGCTAATACTTATTACTATTCCATATTGTACTGGAACATTCATCATTCAATATTATACTATAGGCCTGGAAAATTCATCAACTAACAGTACAAGCCTGTACAGTAATGAGTAAAGCGGACTACAATCATTACAAAACAACTTCTTCGTTACTTATCATTTGTTCTTCATACACTGCTGACACAAACTCGTGCCTGTTTCATCTTAGGTTGTCGAAACGAGCTCTTTGTCTAGTAAATAAATAAACACATGATTAACAAACTTAAAACATCAGAAAATACAGAAAGTATAAAAATTTAAACCAAACAAAGCCACCATTATCGTAGAGAAAAAGCCGTTTTAAACAGATGGGTTTTAAGTTTACATTTGAAGGTTGAGAATGATTCGTTATTTCTAAGCTCAGTAGGTACTGAGTTCCAGAACGGCTGAACGCGTCGCTCCCAATGGTAGTTAGACGGGCGAGAGGGATGGTCAGGTGGATGGAGAAGCTAAGGTTATGGGAGGGAATGGCAACATGAAGAATTTCGGACAGATATGGAGGGGCGAGGTTATGAATGGCCTTAAATGTTAATAGTAGAATTTTTAAATCAATTTGAAACTTAACCGGGAGCCAATGAAACTCCTGCAAGACCGGAGTAATATGGTGAATAGACGGGGTTTGACTAATGATGCGAGCTGCAGATTTCTGGACCAGCTGAAGCTTATGGAGACATTTATTAGACAGACCAAAGAGGAGTCCACACGAGAAGTAACAAGACTGTGAACAAGAATGACAATGGTATAGGGAGTGCGGGAGAGGTGGATGCGATTTAATATTACGTAGATGGAAGTAAGCAGACCGACCAGGTGATGTTATTAATGTGATGAGGAAGCCGAAATATGAACATATCTCACCAATCCTTCGGTCACTTCATTGGCTCCCTATCCATCTCCGTATCGAATGCAAACTCTGTTTGTTTACTCACCAGTGTATCTATGGAAATGCTCCACAATATCTTAAGGAACTCCTTATATTACAATCCACTTCAAGAAACCTCAATTTTACAAATACCCACTGCCTTTGCCCCCCAATGTGACCAAACTTCATACAACGGGTGACCAAGCTTTTGGAGTGGCTGCTCCTCGGCTCTGGAATGTCCTACCAGAGAGCCTAAGAACACAGCAGATTATGGGCTGTTTTAAAAAACAGCTAAACACTTTTCTATTTAGGAAAGCTTATTAACAAGAATGCTATAATTATTGTTGTTTTATCTGTGTTTTTATCTTGCCTTGCCTTTATTTAATCTTTTTATGTTGCACTTTGAGATTTACTGCTAATGTAAAGTGCCCCTATAAATAAAATGCATCATTATTATAATGTGAGATTGGAGTACTGTCAAGGATGACACCCAGACTCTTGACCTGAGGTGATGGAGAAACAACGGAGTTATCAATAGCAAGTGAAAGATTATCGGCTTTGAATAATGAGAATCTCAGTTTTGTCATAGTTCAATTTAAGAAAATTTGAAGAAAACCAGGGTTTAATTTCAGCCATGCAGTCAATAAGCGAAAATTGTGGAAAAGAGGAGGTGGGTTTACTAGCAAGGTTGAACTGGGTGTCATCAGCATAACGGTGAAATTTAATGTTTACGAAAGATATTGCCAAGGGGAAGAAGGTAAATAATAAAAAGAAGCAGCCCCAGGACAGAGCACACCTGAAGTAACAGCGGTGGGTTGGGATGTGAAAGTTTTAAGCTGAATGAACTGAGTGCGGCCTGAGAGGTAGGATCTGAACCAATCAGTTGGAGTGTGGGTAATTCCAATCAAAGATAATCTATTAAGGATAGTGGTATGACAAATAGTGTCAAAGGCCGCACTAAGATCTATAAGAAACAATAAGTCAAGTCAAGTCGGGGACCATGCACTTGTACAGTGCATTGCCGCACCCACTACACGACGAAATGACCCGGGATCCCTTTTGGCAACCCCCCAGGCAGACACGCGGTCCAGTCCCACCCTCTGGAAATGACCCTCTATCTGCCACAGCCAGGTGTTTCATTGTGTCCCCTTGGCCTGGTCCAGCCACTTGGGTCCCCAACAATGAGGATCTTACGAGCTGGATCACCCTCGGGGAAACGCGCCACATGACCATAGTGCAATAACTGACGCTCCCTCACAATGCAGGTAATGTGCCTCATTCAGGACTCCGTGAGCAACACAAAGTCAAACCAGCAGTACCCAAGGATTCTCCGGAGAGACACATGAAGGAGTCCAGTCTTCGTCCCATGTCACTGGATAGCGTCCATGTCTCGCAACGATATTGCAAGACAGGAAGCACCAGGATTCTAAAAATTTGGACCTTCATCCTTTTGCAGAGATATCAGGAGGGCCACATACCCCTTTCCAGCGACCTCATGAACCCCCATGCTCTCCCAGTCTGTCTACTGACTTCATAGGAAGAATCAATAGAGACGAGAATGTCACTGCCAAGGTAAGTGAACCCCTCGTTGAGGTCGACACTCTCCGCAAACAGACACACTGCTGATGGCCGTGCCCAAGAGGTCATTAAAGGCACTCAGATCTATAAGAAACTATAAGAATCTATAAGAAACATCAAAAGAAAGATACGTTCTGACATGGCTGTCCCAGTCCCATTGAGTCATTATGCAGACATATTGCTGTTGGTATAAAGGACCCCCCATCTCATTTCTTGACACACTTCTGCTGAATCATCTGTTGGGTGGAAGTCCTCGGTGTTGGTGTGACAGACAGAGGATGTGTACAACGTTGTTCATAATGGTATTCATTTTTGTTTTAATTCTCTCCTTTGCCTTTACCTCCAGGATGTCCAGAATGTGTCCCATGACTGAGCTTGCCCTTTTAATTAGCTTACTGATTTGAAGTGATGTTACTAGTCCAGCACATCACTCCGGCCATCAGAGTTGTCGAAGATGTGAAGGGTGTCAGTGCAGCCTCTTAAGAAAAGAAGAACCTGCTCTGCACTTTCTTCTGTAGGTCCCCCGTGTTCCAAGAAAAGTTCCGCGTGTCCTTAATTTTGACCCACAAGTATTCTCCTTCAATAGTGACCAGACATAGAGGCTGTTTGGTGCAGTGAAAGTCACTAAGCAGTTCCTTGGTTTTGCTGATGTTAAGTTGCAGACAATTCTCAAAGTTCTTCTCCCTGACTCCTCTCCTCTGTCTCATCCCCTTCATCAATACCCTCCATAAGTGCAGAATCATCGGATAATTTCTGCAAGTGACATAACCTGGTGTTATATTTATAGTCTGAGGTGTACAAAGAGAAGACAAAGTACATTGCATCTGAATGAGTAATGCAAATAATAATCATTTAAAAGTGCATATATTCTTCTTTTCTTTCCCTAACAGCAGTAGTGCCTCCCTCGTGGTGCACCCCTTCCCCTTCCCTACGGAGATATGCCGAAGAAGTTCCAGGGTGAAAACACCAAGGCTGCTGCGGCCCGAGCTCGCAAGGCTGAGGCAAAGGCTGAGGCAGAATGCCGCAAAAAGCAGGAGCAGGAGGATGCCTTTTGGAGAGATGATGATAAGCATGTCATGAAGAAGGAACAAAGGAAGGTAGGCAATTTTCTTTTGCTGTGGGTTGGAATATCATTTTGATATGTTTGATAAGTTTCAACTTTTTGTAAAAGGACAGACAGGTATCACCTTTTTTCCATTAGTCCCATGAAAAAATTATTCACAGGTACGATGGGAATTGCCAGGTACCCAAACAAATGAATTGTATCTTTACTCTTGGGTTATTGTAGGTTTACTGTAAGGTTGTTATAGTCTCCAATTGTGGTGCCAAAGAGTGACAGAAAAGAAAGCACTAGCTCAGCCTAACATATGTCATAAGAACAATCCAAAGACATCAAAAACGTTTGGGGCAGCCACCCGTATATTATGCCCTGGCTGCAGATGGGTAATTTTTTGAGAGATGTTCACAGGTCAGAGTCCAAAACGGAACTGATTTTAGGCTTTTAAAGATGGCGACTTTAAAGGCAGAGACAGGAAGTGACGTCATCGGGGCTGGAACTGGAAGTGATGTTGTCTGGACCGGAAGTGACATTATCATAGGCACCTGAAACCGGAAGTGGGTGCCAAAACCGTGCTGGATTTCCCATGGATGGTCTGCAGAGGATTGAGAGAGAAAGTTGGTGCACCTTGCCACCCCCAGGTCTGGCGTGGAACTGTTATTATTCAGGCTCTTTAGCTGCCTCCCAATCACATGTGTGTGATACATAATATGACATTCTAAAATACACTTAATCAAATTGGAGTAGTGTCTATCCTGGCAGCATTAGGAGAGTGGCAACGTGTTTTATGTTGATTAGTATGCAGTGTTCTGAAAATGTACAACGGGTATAGAAAGTCTGGATAAAATAGTCTTAAAAAAAGCTTACTGAAAGGAATCGGTGATGTCAAGGATGAAAGTCCCAGGGCGGCGTTTGATTTAGCAATCAATATTCATGAAAATGCAGTTAACTGACGATCGGATAAAAACTGATCACACGTGTCTTTGTTTTATTCTCTGACGTCGCTCTTCCGTTGTCTCTGTTTCTCCTTCTGACATTGCTTTTAAATGAGGCATATTTATTATTAAGTTTCATGCCATGGTTTCACAACACATGAATGTTCTATGCACCTGATTGGCTGGCTGTCAATATGATGGATGAATTTTGCTCAAACTCTTTGAATCTATCTTTTCCCAGATAATAAAGTTCTTTGATATTGTCTCATTTCCTCCTTTCCTAGGCTGTAAACCAAATTGTTGTCCCAGATGTCCATCCATAAAGTAATCAATAGCCTGAGGTGTCGGCTCAGTCTTCCTTTCCCTTGCTGTATTACAAAATTGGCACTAAGCTGTGAACAACTGTTATGGATTAATAAAGTATCTATCTATCTATCTATCTATCTATCTATCTATCTATCTATCTATCTATCTATCTATCTATCTATCTATCTATCTATCTATCTATCTATCTATCTATCTATCTATCTATCTAAAAGTGAGGTGTAAGGGAAGAGGATATGCCTTTTTTATTATAATGCCTCCTACATCTGAATTCATCTTGTTGGGATTGAGCAAAATATAATACAGAATAAGATGTAGATTGTATACACCATAGCACTGTGTTTGTTCATTATCGTGACTGACATGAAGATATAACCATGTTTTATATGATGTCACAGATGGCTGGGGTTCTGACTCAGCTGGGACGCCTAGAAGGACCGGAAGGTGGCCTTTATATCTTCCGGGTCATGAGGGGGCAACCGCCCAGGGTTAGGAGAGGACCATGGGAAAGGAACAAGGAGATTCCAACCCAATGGGACCTGTGGCCACCGCCTGGGAGCGCCTTAAGCCTCAGGGAACCCGGGAAACAATTACTTCTGCCACACCCGGGAAAATGGAGGAAGACCCTTCCAGGGTCTTCCAGGGCAAAGGGCAGCACTTCCACCACACCAGGAAGTGCTGCCGGAAGGACATCACCGGACACCTGGAGCACATCCGGGTGGGAATTAAAGGGGCCACCTTCCTACAATCAAGGAGTTTGCGTTGGGAGTGGGAGCAGGACAAAGCTCCCGTGAGGAAAAGAAAGGCGGTCACGGACATTGTGTTTGAAGCCCGGAAGAGGGGTGATTGGTGCTGGGAGCACTGTGTGCTGTGTTGGACTTTATTAGTGCTTTAATAAACGTGTGTTTTTTTTCATATAAAAATGTGGTTTCCGACTGGTGGTGTCTGGGCATGTCTCACAATGGGAATTACACATAAATATAGGTAATTCCAAGAGTTTTCACATACTTTTTACTTTGACTGTGTAACTGGCAACAAGCTCTACAGTACCATGCAAGTACTTGCTAGACCATGATGCCCGGCAAAATACATTAATCTAATTTGCATTTAAAGCCCAGCTGCTTATCTGGCAGGCAGTATGTGTCTTTTTGTATGACTTTAACAAGATACATTTTATTTATTACAGTACATGACAGAAGGCCCTTATTTATTATCCCTGTAACATCACTTGTAACCTTGTTAGTTTTATATGCTGTTGGCCTCAAGGTGGCGCCAGTGTACTTTTTCCACAGTTGTTGATTTTAAAGATCTTTCTGTGTCAAAGAATGGAGACCGCATGTGTTTTCTTGCTTTCTATAGGGCTGTCTAGAAAAAGACCGAATACAATCCCAAACGTCTGGAAACCCCTGGCCAAATTGTGAAATAAAAAATTGTGAATACAACTTCCACAGCCAAAAAAGAAGAAGAAGAAAAAACTGAAACAATGTAATTAAAAAAAAGTAAAATAAATAAATAACTGTCATTTGAAAACGTTAGGGTACCCTACTTTTAGTCAGTACTTAGTAATAATGCACCTTTTATCAAAAATCACAGCTTCAAAACCTTTTTGTAGCCAGCTAGAAGTCTTTGAATTCTTGTTTTGGAAAGGTGCCCCCATTCTTCCTTGCAGATCACTTTCCAGCTGTGAGATATTCTTACATTGCCACAGCACGTTTTACGATCTACCCACAGATTTTCAAGGATGTGAAAGCCATTCCAAAACCTTCATTGTGTGTTTCTTGAGGAACTTCATATTAGGTTTTTTGGATTGTTGCCGTGTTATAGAAGCCACCCTTTTTCAGCTTCAGTTTCGTGACTGACATTCTCCTCAATGATTTGTTCGTCTTTAGTTCAATCCATTCTTCTCTGTACTCTCACAAGTTTTCCTGAGCCACTTGCTGCCACACAACCCCATAGTATAATGAATACAATCCTGTATTTATCAACAGGTTTAGTACTACTCCTTTATTTATCTAAACTAATCTTTTATGGTTGTTGCCAAAGAGCTGAGTTTTACCTTAATCTTTTTACAGCACTTGGTTCAGAAATGCCTCATTGTTACGCAGATGTCGTTTTTTATGATGAGAGTACCCGGCGTTGGCCGGGAATTTATAACTGGTGAATTTCCCAAATGAAAGAAACAGAACATAGAAATCGAACCAACATTTTTGTGATTGACATTTTATTGTAATAGGCAATATAATTGGTCATTTTAGCGGCTTTGGATACAGTATATTTTTTATGTTGTCCTAGGGTTCCGAAAATGAACAAATTGTGAGGAATGCCTACTATAGATAGATAGATAGATACTTTATTAATCCCAAGGGGAAATTCACATACTCCGGAAGCAGCATACTGATAAAGACAATATTAAAATAAAGAGTGATAACAATGCAGGTATACAGACAATAATTTAGTATAATGTTAACGTTTACCCTCCCGGGTGGAATTGAAGAGTTGCATAGTGTGGAGGAGGAACGATCTCCTCAGTCTGTCAGTGGAGCAGGACGGTGACAGCAGTCTGTCGCTGAAGCTGCTCCTCTGTCTGGAGATGATCCTGTTCAGTGGATGCAGTGGAGTCTCCATAATTGACAGGAGTCTGCTCAGCACCCGTCGCTCTGCCACAGATGTCAGAGTGTCCAGCTCCATGCCTACAATAGAGCCTGCCTTCCTCACAAGTTTGTCCAGGCGTGAGGTGGCCCTCTTCTTAATGCTGCCTCCCCAGCACACCACCGCATAGTAGAGGGCGCTCGCCACGACCGTCTGATAGAACATCTGCAGCATCTTATTGCAGATGTTGAAGGACGCCAGCCTTAACTGTAGAACATGTTACATAGAGTTGTCCATGTGAAAAGCATGGATTTTCCAAATTGATGCCTTTAACTTGGAGTGATTGCCCTTCAGCCTTAGTAATTCACATAGCAAAATCTTGACGTCTTGCGCAATGTTTGAGACGGCCTTGAAATAGACTTTTTTGTGGCATCGGAAGGGACTTTCTAATGCCATGTCTTTTTTTTGGTGGCATGGGTATATTAGCGAAAAGTAGGACAATTATAATGTGTCACATGGTATGACGTACGGAATAAGCACCAGAGTGAGATGAATGTACGTTATTTACAATATGTCGGAAATCGAACAACTAGCACCAGTCAGTCAGAAAGGCCAAGACTGAAATCTTACTTTGAGTCGGAAAGTGAGTAAATAGCACCACAAATACGGAAAGCCAGTCACGCGTACTGGGTCATTCACGTTTTACATCCATACGGCAGTTTCCTTTCACGCGATGAAAGCAGTCAGCTTTCTCATACTTGGACACTTCCGCAATGTCGTGGCAATGTAAAGACACATTGGTAAAGAAGGATGCACAGAGACCAAATGTGGCGCTAGATGGCGCTGCCATTTAACGTCTGTTACAATGTGCGGCCATCTTGACGATGATAAGTACGGGGACTTTTTGTGCACATTGTATCGGTCAAAAGGTGTCCTGCGCTTGACCAAGGATATTTTTCCCAACCAAACATACCTCCTCCTGGTCACAAAGCAGCCCCATGCCCAGTTTGGTGGTGATCGGACGCCCGGTGCAGATTTGTATGGCGGACAAACAAACATACAGACTCTGCTTTATATATTAGAATACATTTCTGGTTTCCTTCTGATGACTCTTCCTTTGAGGCCATGTCTCACAGTAGAGAGCAGTGCACCACCACTCTTTTCTCAGCCGTTTCCTTGCAGTCATATGGGGGCTTTGATTTACCTTCTTTCACAGTATACAAGCTGTTCCGTCTGTCATTTTTCTTGGTTTTTCTGGTCTCGTTTTGACCTCCACGGTTCCCCTTAACTGCATGTTCAAAATGACATTTCGGACTTGGGTAATTTTTTTTTATTGCCTTCCCCTTTCTCCTTAGGCATCAGTTTTAGTTTAATTTTCAGATCCCGAGTTGTGTTGAATTGGTACTGAAATTTGGACTTGGTATCGGTACCAGCTTTTGGACCTCGGTGCCAAAATTGGTTCTAAGCAAAAAACGGAACACTCCAATAAAAACCTGTCTCACTCCAGCTACCCTGGTGTGCCATACGATTGCTAACTTTACTAGTACACTGTCCAGCCGCGCCAAAATACACACCACTTCCCTCTTGATATTCTTAAATTCTTAGTCACAAAATGAGGGGGTGGGGGTTGGATTGGGGGTGATATCGGGTGCCTCCCATGCTCATTTCACCACCCTGTACACTAAGCAGAAGGATCCCTGCAGGCAAGCTCCAATTTAGACAACTGCAAGGCACCATGGGTATACACAGTGCACTGTTGGATGCCGGGAATGACACCAGGCAGAGCTATTGAGAGGTGAATCCCCCTGTCCTAGGGCAGTTCCGCCTGACCCAGAAGCACTTCCTAGACACAATGGTTTGGCACTGGATAGGAGCTCCCCACATTGCCCAGAGAGTTGGAGTTTGGAGAGGAGGAGGATAAACTTCACCTGGGAAAAGTGGATGAGAATGAAGTGTATATTGGAAGAAAACCTGCAGAGGTATTGTTTTAAAGAAAAGGTCTTTTGAACCCTGGACTGGTTTGTGTGCACTTTTGTCTGGGGTATGGGGTTGTGAGACACTCCCAACAGGTCACAGTGTAGATAACTCTAGGCTTAAAATATATAATTATAGCAAAAACATCATGTCTACATATTTATCCACCTTAATAAAAGGATAAGTGTCTGTTTTTCCATCCAGGTGCTATGTCTCTGTCATTTCAAACAGATGGTATGTCCATAACATTTCCAGTAATAACCTGTATTTTGTTTGTCATTCCAATGGATGGCACATTGCAAACATTAACACTGCTTTTACATATCCCATACCAAATATCGTATAATAGACATATGCATTGTATTTGTCCTTCCAAGAGATGGCTTATCACAAGCATTTGTACTAATAAAATGCATTACCACAACTGTTTATGATGTGCCATCTGTTGGAATGACAAAGAGAAAGCAACAGGATGGACACACATACACCAACACACATACACTTATCCTTTTACTAAGGTGGATGTTTGTGATGCACCATCCTTTGGAATGGCATTGCAATGCATTTTATTACTACATGCATTACAAAATACATTCCAACAGATGGTTCACTGACTTTGATTTCAACTCATCTTTGACTGGTAGCACAGCCAGTTTAGAGAATAAATTGGTCAGATGTACTAAGCCAGTGGTTCTAAAACTGTCATATGTGGCGTAATTTCGCTATTCATAGGGAAATTTTAAACTTGTAGCAGGGTATCAGCAGCAAAAATATAGGAATAAATTTTATTAGGGTTTCAAAAAAACGTTAGGGGGAGCGCGATTAAGACTGTTACAAAAACTCAGGTCTCAAATACTTAAAAATTGAAAAACGCTGTACTAAGCATTGATTGTTTTTGCTGCTGACTTGAAAAGCTCGTTTGATATGAGAGGCTTTGTATTGTCCTGTGCTTTCAGTCAGTTGTTTTCCAACCCGCTATATCCTAACACAGGGTCACAGGGGTCTGCTGGAGGCAATCCCAGCCAACACAGGGCGCAAGGCAGGAACAAATCCTGGGCAGGGCACCAGCCCACCGCAGGACACACACACACCCACCCACACACCAAGCACACACTAGGGACAATTTAGGATAGCCAATGCACCTAACCTGCATGTCTTTGGACTGTGGGAGGAAACCCACGCAGACACGGGGAGAACATGCAAACTCCACGCAGGGAGGACCCTGGAATCGAACCCAGGTGTCCTTACTGCGAGGCAGCACTGCGCCACCGTGCTGCCCCCTGTGCTTCCACAATATCATAAATGTAGGTGCTAGTGTTTCATCTGATTTTTAACTTTATCAATACCAACTTTTGAACCTTGGTACTGGTACCAAAGCAAATATCGGAAACCCCAAACTAAATCCCCCCCGTCTCACAGCTGCTTCATACTCGCCAGTCTGCTAACACATGCGCCACACTCCACAGATCACTGTAAGCAGCAGGGGTTGTTTTTCCCCTTGGAGTCTCCAGCACATTCATATAAATATAGACTTTTGAAGAGCATAGGCGTAATATGTTTATTTCATTGTGGAGTGGGGAGGGGGATTCCCCTTGGAGTTCTGAGTACATTAATAAAGTCAACTTGCGAGGAGCTTAAAAACTACCATTTACTTCTGATACTAAAGTGCTGCTACTGTTCCGTATAAAAACTGTTTTTGCTTCCTCCCCCTCAGTACATTTACAAGTACTGGTATACTGCACCACTTGAGAGCATGCACTCTGTGTACTGGCGCATAACAAAAATGTGTCCTCATTAAATGTGTCTTTGTACTGGTCATTTTGAAAGGTTCTATATTTAATGAGACTTCCAGGGTCTGTTAGTAATATTTTAAGACTAGGGGTGTGACGATGTGAGTTCGTTCCATACTCCCATCTTGCGTTCAGGGAGCCCTGAACCCGTCACCGTCGGTAATGTCACCGATGAGCTTGACAGTGAGGCATAACAAATGGAGCAAAGGGATGGTGAAATAGTGCAGAGTGCTTTTATCAAAATCAACAAAACAAGTGTCCAAATAAATAAAGTGCAGTGCCTCAAAAAGTTATTAAATCTATATATATATAAAATTCTTTTCGCGTTTGAAACGGAAATGACGTATGACCACGCGATATGGAAATTACGTTGAGAACAAAGTGGACAATGGGAGGCACGGAATGTCGGGCTGCTCCGCCGGGTCGAGAGCTTCACAGTTTCGGGCAGCGTCCTCTCATCTTGCACTGTTTGTGATACTTCAAGTGCCCCGTCGGCTCCTGGGAGAGTGGAAATCTTTGCGAATGAGTGTAATCGGCGCCATCGAAGCAGGACTCTGTTTGTAAATTGCCCTGCACGACTGCATACTGTCCCTTAAGGTGAGTTCGGGTCACTAAAACCCCGCAACATTCAAGATTGCTTTTGTAATCAATTATTTTAAGAAGATGAAGAGTTTACATCTAAGATGATGTACAGGCTTCTTCATATAAAGCGTCCACATTTATCAGAATTATTTTTCTCTTGAATCACTGGCACATTGTGCAAGGTTGTCAGGCGCTGTAATTCCTTTTTGTATTCGCCCTCGCGCCGACCAATTAACCTGTTCCACGTCATCCCTCCGTAAGCACGTGATGATGTGAATGTGTCTGCAAAAAGTAGCGTCTCCTGCCCGGCAAAAATACTATAAAAGTTGATCAGCCAGTGCGCGTGTAGCTGTGCCGACCTTTGAGACGGTGACTGCGCTTCTGCCTTAAGTGAAAGTAAGCACTTTTAATTTTTTTCCTCCTTCCCCTGAGCTATAGCCCAGACAACTGCAAAGACGAGATCCCTTTTCTAGACCACTGCAAACTAATATTAAGGCGCTTCGCACTTTTGTTTTGCACGTATAGGGTTATGAGGTCGCGGGAGGCACGCACAGGAGTGGAGGACCGACAGAGTGCCATCCCGGCCGGTTAATGGCAGGGCCGTCTCTCCAGTCTACACAAGACCCGCCGCGACGCTTCCCAAAAGGCTCTCTCATCGTCAGCGAAGACGTCTCTCTACACAATATAAAAGAAAAAGGCAAATTTCCTTTCTTTATACCTTTTTTCCTTTTATCCCAAACCAAAGCCTTTCTCTCCTAACACTGCAGAGGACACAAAACTAATTTTCCTTAATTGCTGGTAATGCCAGTAAGGCACATTACCACAGGCAGAAATTTGGACGTTCACATAGAAAATGTAATGTCTGTACCACAGCCATCGTGTAGCGCCTTTCAAAAGGGATCTACTACCGAGAGATGATCCAAATACATTTTAGCTGCTGTTAGTACCACTTACCTGTTGTGTTATACCGCCTTTAAAATGTAGTTTACCCGAAACCACTCCAGTAGTGCTCAATGTATCTTTACTTCTTAAAATGTTAATGTGTTACTGTTTAATAACTTACAGACTACTTTTTATTTTTTTCCCTTGCGCTCAGTGAGCGAAGCCACTGGGTAATCAGCTAGTAATCTATAAAATAGGTGCAGAGTGGAGGTTAAAAAAAACACCATAGAAAAACACCAATCCTTTAAAACGAGGTTAAAACAATGCTGGAAACAGTCCCTTTAAAATCCAAAGCCCAGTGTCTTCTTTTATCTGGCGGATCTTCTGCTTCTCCCATACGGGCTTCTCAACAGGGGAGTCGCCCTTCCTGCAGCTGACCTTACTAATGTCCGGTTGCCTTCCGTTCCCTGTCTCCGTATGGCTACCTTACCGGACCGAGACTTGGTTTCCTCAACGGCCAGGTCTCTCACGCTGAGGCACACATTCCCAAGACTCCACGACTCCCATTGCCTTCTGCGGGGAGTTATCCACACTACCGGTCACTCCAGCTCCTAGAAATCATTCAACTGGAGCGACCACTTCCAACTGCCCCTCCTCTAGTGTCGGCCATACACTGCTCGTGAGGGGCTCTTCAATCCAGCTGCCTGCGAGCGCTCGCTCGTTCTCTCTCTCTGTCTCGCACCGACTTTCTCCTTCAGCTTCCTGCCTTCCTCCTCACTCCCACAACCTCCGTTTCTATTTCTCTTTTATCTTTTTCTTCCTCTAACCGCCTCGTGCTTCTATTTATAAAGAGGACGTGGCAGCTGTTGCAATCAGCAGCTCCTGGGAACAATTACGGATGCGGACTGCTTCTCACCTTTGCACTTGGGGGGGTGGAGGGGTGGGGGCGGTTAAAGCATGCTAAGAAGATGTGGTCGGATCAGCTGCTTGTCGCACTGCGTGTCAATCATTTAAAAGCCTGTACAGCAGCTGTCCTTTTGTCTAACGTCCCGCAAGACAAGGCAGTGAAAGTGTCTCAGAGAAAATCACATACAGTGGTGTGAAAAACTATTTGCCCCCTTCCTGATTTCTTATTCTTTTGCATGTTTGTCACACAAAATGTTTCTGATCATCAAACACATTTAACCATTAGTCAAATATAACACAAGTAAACACAAAATGCAGTTTTTAAATGATGGTATTTATTATTTAGGGAGAAAAAAAATCCAAACCTACATGGCCCTGTGTGAAAAAGTAATTGCCCCCCTTGTTAAAAAATAACCTAACTGTGGTGTATCACACCTGAGTTCAATTTCCGTAGCCACCCCCAGGCCTGATTACTGCCACACCTGTTTCAATCAAGAAATCACTTAAATAGGAGCTGCCTGACACAGAGAAGTAGACCAAAAGCACCTCAAAAGCTAGACATCATGCCAAGATCCAAAGAAATTCAGGAACAAATGAGAACAGAAGTAATTGAGATCTATCAGCCTGGTAAAGGTTATAAAGCCATTTCTAAAGCTTTGGGACTCCAGCGAACCACAGTGAGAGCCATTATCCACAAATGGCAAAAACATGGAACAGTGGTGAACCTTCCCAGGAGTGGCCGGCCGACCAAAATTACCCCAAGAGCGCAGAGACGACTCATCTGAGAGGTCACAAAAGACCCCAGGACAACGTCTAAAGAACTGCAGGCCTCACTTACCTCAATTAAGGTCAGTGTTCACGACTCCACCATAAGAAAGAGACTGGGCAAAAACGGCCTGCATGGCAGATTTCCAATACGCAAACCACTGTTAAGCAAAAAGAACATTAGGGCTCGTCTCAATTTTGCTAAGAAACATCTCAATGATTGCCAAGACTTTTGGGAAAATACCTTGTGGACTGACGAGTCAAAAGTTGAACTTTTTGGAAGGCAAATGTCCCGTTACATCTGGCGTAAAAGGAACACAGCATTTCAGAAAAGGAACATCATACCAACAGTAAAATATGGTGGTGGTAGTGTGATGGTCTGGGGTTGTTTTGCTGCTTCAGGACCTGGAAGGCTTGCTGTGATAGATGGAACCATGAATTCTACTGTCTACCAAAAAATCCTGAAGGAGAATGTCCGGCCATCTGTTCGTCAACTCAAGCTGAAGCGATCTTGGGTGCTGCAACAGGACAATGACCCAAAACACACCAGCAAATCCACCTCTGAATGGCTGAAGAAAAACAAAATGAAGACTTTGGAGTGGCCTAGTCAAAGTCCTGACCTGAATCCAATTGAGATGCTATGGCATGACCTTAAAAAGGCGGTTCATGCTAGAAAACTCTCAAATAAAGCTGAATTACAACAATTTTGCAAAGATGAGTGGGCCAAAATTCCTCCAGAGCGCTGTAAAAGACTCATTGCAAGTTATCGCAAACACTTGATTGCAGTTATTGCTGCTAAGGGTGGCCCAACCAGTTATTAGGTTCAGGGGGCAATTACTTTTTCACACAGGGCCATGTAGGTTTGGATTTTTTTTTCTCCCTAAATAATAAAAACCACCATTTACAAACTGCATTTTGTGTTTACTTGTGTTATATTTGACTAATGGTTAAATGTGTTTGATGATCAGAAACATTTTGTGTGACAAACATGCAAAAGAATAAGAAATCAGGAAGGGGGAAAATAGTTTTTCACACCACTGTATTGTCTCTCTTCCAAGCCTTCCAAGAGTTTTTTTTTTTTTTTTTTTAATAATAGAAAGTCATGGACACAAATTGGTGGGATTGTGCTCTGTTGTGCACCTGGTTTTCTTTACATCCTCAAGCCACATTGGTACATCTAATAAAATGTAATATTGTCATACCTCAACAGGCACAAAAGCAGAAAAAATGTGCCAGAGTATCACTTTGGTCTTAACTGGAGATGCTTCCAAAAAATCACAATGTGGTGATATTGCCTCTCTCTCTCTCTCTCTGATATTGCCTAGTTAGTAGACAGAGCTATTGCCGAGGCCTTATTGAAAAGCTTGCAAAGGTTTACTTCCCTGCTGTGACTCTCTTCATTTCAGTTCAGGATATTTTTGTATAGCACTCTTCACCTAATGGATTTCAACAGATTTCAGGATCCTTCTGTCATGCAGTTCATCAGCTCCACAGTACTGATAGAACTGAAGAGCTCAACCCTTTTGCAGAAGGTTTGAGTTTGACAAATTTAGCTCAGACAACTGTTCACTTCAGGTGACTTCTTCCTAACCTGCTGTTTTACAACCTTCAGTGGAGCCTAATAGGAAGGCTACGTTTGCATCAGGAGAACAAGTTGTAATGAAAGGCAGCAGAGTTAATCTACAAGGAAAGGGAGTTGCAAGCCAAAGAAGTTCCCATTTCATCTTCCTCATCCAAAGAAAATAACTGCCCACCATGGCCAAAACGTTTTTTCCAATTAAGCCTTCAGTGGGACAACAAATACCAGTAGTCTTTCGGAGGACATGCAAGATGATTTATTATCATTAAATGTTCCAAACAGTCACATTGTTCCTCAGCTTGTTGGTATCTTTGGCATTGTTTCAGACAGCTAGGTTTGTAAATGGAAGAGATCTTGGTTGGTTCACTTCATCTCTTGTGCTTGTATCTGTCGGTACAGACCGGTGTTACAAAGCTTTGAGGTCTGACAGCTTCTTCATTTTTTTGCTTTGTTCTTTTTTGTGTTTTTCTATCAAGTTGTAATTCAACCTTTTGGTATCCCAAATTGGGATTGAGTATTTATACTCCTTTTGATGTTTTTTTTTCCTTCTTTTGACACCTTGCCTGATGAAGGGGCCTTAGCTGCCTCGAAAGCTTGCATTTGTAATCTATTTAGTTAGCCAATAAAAGGTGTAATTTCACCCTACTTTCTCCTGTATCAATCTGTGGCTAACACGGTACAACACTCTACTGCTGTTGACTCTGTGGTCAGATACATGTGCCAGCTTAAGCCAATTAGATCATAAAGAGCACAAAAACAACACCTAGCCTAGATTTAAAAAACAAAACACACCAAATTACAGGAACATGTAAAAATAACTAGTGCTTCAAAATATATAAAAAAATAAATTAATAAAAGTCCTAAAAGATTTCTCCTCAATTTCTCAAACTGAAAACTCAGATTTTGGGGTATACAAGAAAGAAATTGTTTATTTTAATTATAGTGCTCTTCTTCTTGTTGTTCTTTTTGCTGTTCTTCTTCTTCTTCTAGCTGCTCCTGTTAGGTGTCGCCACAGCAAATCATCTTGTTCTGTTACACCCATCCACCTGCATGTCCTCTCTCACCACATCCATAAACCTTCTCTTAGGCCTTCAAAGTTCCTACCCTCAGTTCCACGCTCTTTACTTTCCTCCTCTCCTCCTGCCTCCGGAGACGTCTCCCCCCTCTTCTTCTCCTTTATTTTTCTAAGCACATTTTAGTCAAATTAAGACCTCTTATTATCCTCATTATCTTCTAACCTGCTTAGTCTTGAACAGGGTCGTGGGGGTACCGGAGCCTATCCCAGCTAGCATATGGCACAAGCCAGGAACAAATCCTGGACAGGCTGCCAGTCCATTGCAGGACGAGCACACACACAGGCATCCAAACACCCAGGCCAGTTTAGCATCACTGATCCACCTAGCCTGCATGTCTTTGGATTGTGGGAGGAAACCAGAGCACTGGGAGGAAACCCACAGGGAGAACATGCAAACTGTGTGCAGGGAGGACCCAGGACATGAACACTGGCCTCCTTACTGCGAGTCAGCAGCACTGCCACTTTGTCACTGTGCCGCCCCATCATATTTTTTTGATTTAATTATTTGATCTCATTTGCAGGGTTGTCTGTCCTTGTCAAGGCTAACCTGAAGTGGAAAGAAATGAAGGAAGAAGCTATAAAAGTGTGATAGAGCTTCCTTATTTAGATGTCTTTCTTTTTAGTTTGACGTGCAAAAACTTTCAAGTATGCAATGAAAGTAGGCAACCTAAAGAGTGCAGTGTGTTGTATGTCAGCCAGAGAGAGCGAAAACAAATGCATCTTTAATGCGTGTTCAGCTTACGTAATACCTTTTCAGTTTCGTATTAATCTTTTGGAAGACCAGGAAGTGATCCGATGACTGTGACATTTAGAGTCCCGGATCCGCAGTGAAATTCTTTGAAAGGCATTTGGCTGCTGCAGCAACTCAGTCCTGCAGGCATCAATCAAGCCAAGGCCGTCATTTGGCTTTCTGCCCTGGAAACCTTTTCTGTTAGAAAATGACCCCATATTGACTGCCCTCCTCACCAGCTTGGTACTGTTTGTACGGAGGCATGGGGAGCCGTAAATGATTTATTTGCGTCGCCGTACCAGTGGCCTTATTTGTTATACTAAATTGAAACCTGGGAGGTGTGACAGCCGCCTTTGGGCATTAAGTCACTGGGGCTTGACAACTGAATCTAGTTCATTAGGGGATGATGATCTCAGATTGCTCATTAATCAAGTGTTCTTTAGTTGCAAATGTTGAATATTCACATTCAAAGATTTGAGTTTAAAATTTTACCAGAAAAGCATTGAAATGTAAAATAAAGACCTTTTTAAAAAACACATATATTTCACTACTTTGAAATTGCAGAAACATTGTAAGTTCTATTTTTAATAGGTTCATAGGGTCAGTATTGTTACATGTACAGAGTTCAGAGAAATTATTTTCAATCCCGTTATGAAGCTGTAATACTAATAATAATACATGTTATTTATATAGCACCTTGTAAATTAAAATTGCAAAAGGTTCTATTTTTAATAGGTTCATAGGGTCATTAATATCACATGTACAGAGTACAGTGAAATTGTTATATTCAATCTAATTAAGGAACCGTAATAATAATACTATGTTATTTACAGTTCAATGTAAAAGTTTGGGCACCCCTGATAACAATCACTGTTTCAATTTAAGCTTCTGAGGCAGCAACTTCATTTTTATGTATTTTATACCTTATGGAAACAGCAACATTTCAGTAGTGAAATATTTTTTATTGGACCACAAGAACTTATTTAATGTGCATTTAAACAAAAATAGGCAGGTTGTAGTGGTCCGGTCCCGCTAAGATTCACACCGTCAAGAAGACGGTGATTTATTTATTTTTATAGAGGAGGTCTCAGGGATGCTCCCAGCATTGGCCCGATCTATACACACTCACAAACAGAGACAAAATGATGCACACTGGGATCAAACAACAAATGAATACAGTACCACCCCTGTACCCCTGCGACAATATTACATTAAACATGCAAACACAAACAACCCCCCATAGCAAAGTCCATGGAAAATAGCACCGGATGTAATGAAATAATGAAGATAGTAAGTCCAGAGATCTGTACGTTGAAAGGGAATGTTGAGATAGTCCTACCGGTAGACCTTGAAAATGGTGCAGATGGGTGGACGGTTCAGGAGCACTCCTTTGCTGATTCATGGAAGGCCATGAATCCACTACCCATCCTCAGCACACAGGTAGACAGAAGACAATCCAGACCCCAACAACGAAACAATCCAGGACACAGCGACTAAGTACGGTTAATCCAACAGAAGGCAGACAGACAGGTATACGGAACACAGAATACAAAAAAAACACTCCTCTGTCTTTGGGCACCGGCCCTACTTTTAAGACCACTTTGACCCCAACAGCCCCTGCACCCCCAACAGATACCAATCAGACCCTCTGCTGGGGGATGCAGTTTTAACTTATAGTAGCACTGCTACAAGGTGCATAAATATAGGTGCCCCAAAGGAATAATCCCATCAGTGTTTAGTAGAGCTTCCTTTTGCTGAAATAACAGCCTGTCAACGCCTTCTATAGCCACTGACAAGTCCCTGGGTTCTGGCTGGTGGTATTTCAGACCCTTCTTCCGTACAAAATGCCTCCAGTTCAGTCATGTTTGATGACTTCCGAGTGTGAACAGCCTGCTTCAAATCAATCCATACATTTTTCAGTGATGTTCAGGTCTGGAGAGTGGGATGGCCATTCTAGAACATCAGACTTGTGCCTCTGCGTGAATTCCTTGGTAGATTTTGAACAGTGCTTTGGATTCATTGTCGTGCTGAAACATCCAACCCTGCCATAACTTTAACTTTGTGACTGAATCTTGAACATTCTTGCCAAGGATCTGCTAATACAGGGAGGAATTCATGCGGAACCTCAACTTTAACAAGGTTTCCAGTAACTGTGCTAGCCACACAGCCCCATTACATGATGGACCCTCCACCAAATCTTAGAGTAGACAGCAAGTTCTTTTCCTGGAATGCTGTGTTTTTTTTTTGTTTTTTTTTTCGCTGTGCATAGAGCCTCTTGTTGTGACCCAATAACTCTACCTTTAATCTTATTTGTCCACACTATTTTTGTCCAAAATGTCTCTGGCTTGTCCAGATGTGCTTTTGCATACATCCTGTGATTCTTCTTGTGGCGAGGACTCAGGAAAGGCCTTTTGCGCATCAGCCTTCCACTGAGCTGTTCCCGGTGCAAAGTGCGCTGGACTGTGGAACGATGTGCAGTGACACCATCAGTAGCCAGGTGTTCTTGTAGCTCTCTGGAGATGCTCTGTGGTTTGTCTGTGACCATTCTAATCAGCCTTTGGCTGTGCCTTTTAGATATTTTTCTTGGTCTACCACATCTTTCCTTCACAAGAACTGTTCATGTGGCCTTCCATTTCCTAAGTACATTTCTGACTGTGGAGACAGACAGTCTAAACCTTTGCGATTATTTCTTGTACCCTTCTCCTAATTCAGTAGAGAGTTCTTTAGAGGTTCCCATGTGGCCACTTTCTAAGAGAGAGCCAAGGATAAGCACAGTTAGCAATTACCTCTGTTAAATAGCCTTTTTCATGATTGGTTGCTTCTGTCTTTGTAGTTTAAGGTCTAATGAGCTAATCAAAGCAAATCTGTGCTGCAACCTGTCCGCATTAAATGACTACAGGTCTTCAAATTAATGCAATTTAAAGGGTGCCCAAACTTTTGCACATCCCATTTTTACATTTTATTTTACACTAAAAATTTTGGTTTGATAAACATCCCCTTGTCTACATTTCTCTAGTGAAAAAAATGGCATATTGCTGTGATCTTTTCTTATGAAGACAGCAAATTATCATGCAACCTCAGAGGGGTGCCCAAACTTTTACATAGCACTATATGTAACACCTTTCCCATGCATTGTATATATTTATATGCACTTGCTATTTTTAAACCTATTATGGAGCCTTAATAATTAAACATTTTATTTATATAGTACCTTTCATGTGCATTGTGTTTATATGTACATGTTTTAATCACATATGGAGCCATAATAATATTTATATGGCATCTTTAACATGCAGCTTATTTATATATAGCACTTGTGCATATTTAAGCAGCCCTTTTTGCTGTAAAGAGTGCTTATAAAATGTAATCTTCCCTTGGAAGTTTCAATATGTTATTTCTAATGCAGCATTGGAGTTAAGTTGGCTTTTTTGACACTGACTAAATGTAAAACTTTAATTTCAAAGTGAAAACAGATCTCTCCAAAATTATCTAAATTATTTACAAATATAAAACGCAAAGTAATGGATTGCATTAGGTCAGTATTTAGTAAGTGACCGCCTTGAGTCTGTGTGCACAGGTGTGGTGTCTCTCTATTAGCTCCGCCATTTGTCTCCTTTCTTCTTTGCCAAACTGCTCAAGCTCTGTCGGGTGCCATGGTGATCTGAGTGAACACCCTTGATCAAGTTCAGCCACAAATTCTCAACTGGATTGAGATCTACACTGTGACTTGGCCACTCCAGGACATTCACATTGTTGTTTTGAAGCCATTTTTATGTGTTTTTTTTTTTTTGCCTTTATGCTTGGGCTCCTTGTATTATTGAAAAAACAAATCTCCCCCCAAGGAGCTTGCAGACTGCATCAGGCTTTCCTGCAGGATTTCCCCATATTTTACTGCATTCATTTTACCCTCGCAAGTCTTCCCGGGCCTGCTTCAGAGAAGCATCCCCACAGCACGATGCTGCCATCACTACGCTTCACTGTAGGGAGGGTGGGTTTTTTGGTAATGTGCAGCATTCAAAAATGGCTTCTGTCAGACCATTGAGTCTTCATCCAGCTGACTTCTGGGGCTCTCTTTGGATCAATAAACTGTCTGTCTGTCTTTGTATCTGTCTGTCATATAGTGCCTTTCATGTCTGTCTGTCTATCTATCTCTATCTATCTATCTATCTATCTATCTATCTATCTATCTATCTATCTATTATATAGTGCCTTTCACTTCTGTCTGTCTGTCTGTCTGTCAGATAGATATGAAAGGTACTATTTAACAATCTCTGTCTGTCTTTTTTAACACAGTGGCTTTCTCCTTGCCAATCTCCTAATAAGCTGTGACTGACTTGAAATACCAGGCAACACCAAACGCGTGGTGAGCCACTTTACGGGTTAATTGAAATGCTGCCACGTCAGGTTTTTCAGATGAAGGCTGATGGGATGACTGCCATTGGAAAGGTAGTTGGTCTTTCCAAGAGTGTAACCTCTCAGGTATTGAAGCTTTACAAAGAAACAAAGCCATTTAAGTCCCCAAATAAGACAAGTACTTGAGCAAATGGGATGATACAAAGACTCTGTGGGGCATCGGTTCAACACCACATCTGGAATATCTCTGTTTCTGTGCTGAACAGGCAAGAATCTATCTATTCTAATCTAACTAACATTCAGTGTCGTCTTGTCTGAGAGAATTGGAATTGAAAGTGACCAAGCTTCTCTTCTGCAACAATAATAAATATGCCCCTCAGCAAAGACTACTCTAGCTTGTTGCGTCGATTAAGGAGAACTCGTCCAAAGTTAAATTTGGTGATAAAAGCAAGTTTAATTTAGTGGGTTCAGATGGGAAAAATTATATTCAGTGACAAATTGGAAAAGACTGAACCAAAAGTGTGTAGAGAAGTCGGTAAAGTTTGGAGGAGGAATTGTCGTGGTGTGGGGGATGTTCTGTGCATCAGGAGTCTAGTTACATGGCAAGGTGCATGCTAATGTGTATCAGAGCCTCCTTCGGCAACATGTGGGTCTGTCCATATGAGCATCACCCATTCAGCCAGCCATTTTTATGCATAATAATGCCACACTGCAGCTCTTGGAAGAGGAGAATATCAGAGTGATGGAAATAGCCAGTCTAGAGTCCTGATCTGATCCCGATTGAGAATCTCTGGAAGATAAATGGTGACAAAGTTTTAACAAAGAAACCCTTTACAGTTACTGAATTATGGAAGACAGGTGGAACAGAATCAAACCAGAGCAATGCAAGAAACTGGTCATGTCCTGTGGGTGTAGATGTGGTAAAGTCATTGAAAGCAAAGGCCTCTACACTTCCTATTAACTTTTGAAACCTGCAATTGTCAAAAAAGGCATTTACAAATGTCATCATTTTGTAGGCTTTTTTTTGCAATATAGTTCTCTAAATTTCATCAAGAACACTAGGGGGCTTTGTCCCCTGCTTGCTTTGCTTGCCAACCCCAGGGCCTGCGCTGCGCGCCACCCACTTCACGTCTCTGCTGCTCGCGTATGTTGATTTCACTTTCACCAAATCTATTAATTCTCACGGATACGCCTGTTTATTGGGAAGAAACACTACCTTTCCCTGATGACAACACGAATTAGACGATCTACAAGTCTCAGATTTAAAGTTTAAATCCGAACAATATATTTGATCTCTTTTCGGTGTTCTGTTATTTCACCGAGTAATAATTTCCATTTGTTTGCGCTAATGTGATCTTTACTATCATTTTTTTGAGGATTTTGAATTTTAGTACTTCCATTATCTCTAATCTGTTCTGCATGTGTATCACGCCAGCGTTTTTGAATTCTTTACGATGTTCTACTTTGTCATCTACTCTGTGTCTTTTATTTCCGGCCCGGGTGTGGTTAAATCTCTTGGCACAAAGTCTCGTCTCTCGGGACTTGAAAGTACCTCTCTCTGAAAAAACTCACATTTCGTCCCAGGTTAAAAAGTCTCGTCTTGTCCCAGGATTTATTTATTATAATGGAGAGATAAGAAATTTGACACACGAAAGGAGTCCATGAATCCAGTTCGTTTAACTAATAGGTAACCTGTTCCAATATCTCATCCAGATTATTCTTGAAGGTTCCAGGTTTTTGCTTCAGATTCTCACAACTCTTTGTGTAAAGAATTGCTGCCTGGCTTCTGTTTTGCATCCGCTTCCCTATAATTTCCACTGAGGTCCTCGAGTACGTGAGTCACCCTTAAGCCGAAAGAATGTTGCTGGATTTACTTTATCAATGCCTTTGTAGATTTTGAAGACCTGGATTAGGTCCTCATGCAGTTTCCTCTGCTTGAGACTAAACAGGTTTCATTCTCTGAGTCTGTCCCAGTAGAACATATCCTTAAGTCCCATGATGCACTTGGTTGCTCTCCTCTGCACAGCTTCAAGTGCTGTTATGTCCAGATGAGATCTTACAAATGCATTATATAGTTTAAACCTAACATCCCTTGACTTAGGTTATATCACAGAAACAATTTAACATTTTATTTGCCTTATTAATTGCTTCTGTGCTTTTCTTAGCTGATAAAAATGTTGCTTCCACATAAACCCCTAAATCCTTTTCAGAAGTTGTTTCCTGTAGTTCAGTGTTTCCCATTTTGTATTTATAGTTAATGTTCCCTTTGCCCATGTGTAGTACTTTAGGTTTTGGTAGACTTTATTATCCCAGAGGGAAATTTGTTTGCAGCAGTAAAGTACAAAAACAGAAAACATTTTTACAGAAATCCAATAGATACAACAAAGACACAACATTTGACAACCAATGTTATTGCATAAACACACACTCAAGATCAATACAACGAAGAATGATTACTTTTCAACAGTATAAAAAACAATAATGCAGAATTTAACATTTAGCATCATCCCTAAAAGTAACAGAATTGAAAATGCTTATAGCTCTAGGAAAGAAAAAGTTCTTAAACCTGCTGGTCTTTACCTTTGGAAACCTAAATCTGCAGCCTGATGGCAACAGCTGGAATTTAGAGGAAAGAGGATGGCGTCCATCTGACAGAGCTGAGTCAGCTTTCTTTCTGACCTGTTTGCAATACATTTCAGTGGTAGACGTCTGCTGTGAACCAATAATTTTATTTCAAATTTTTATAATGTTGTTAAGATTTATATTCTTGTTGCTGAGGTTTCCAAACCAACAGATAAAAGCAAACAACTTTGCACTTTTCTGTATTAAACTGCATTTTCACCAGGCCAATACCATCCCTACATTGAAGCATGGTGGTGGCAGCATCATTCTGTGGGGATGTTTTTCAGAGGCAGGGACTGGGAGACTAGTCAGTATAAAGGGAAAGATGACTGCAGCAGTGTACAGAGACGTCCTGGATGAAAACCTGCTCCAGAGTGCTCTTGACCTCAGACTGGGGCGACAGTTCATCTTTCAGCAGGGCAACAACCCTAAGCACACAGCCAAGATATCAAAGGAGTGGCTTCAGGACAACTCTGTGAATGTCCTTGAGTGGCCCAGCCAGAGCCCAGACTTGAATCCGATTGAACATCTCTGGAGAGATCTTAAAATGGCTGTGCAC
Source organism: Erpetoichthys calabaricus (assembly GCF_900747795.2). Taxonomy (NCBI): domain Eukaryota; kingdom Metazoa; phylum Chordata; class Cladistia; order Polypteriformes; family Polypteridae; genus Erpetoichthys; species Erpetoichthys calabaricus. The sequence goes on along the minus strand of NC_041405.2, from coordinate 152,712,245 downwards.
CGACGCTTCCCATCCAACCTGATGGAGCTTGAGAGGTGCTGCAAAGAGGAATGGGCGAAACTGGCCAAGGATAGGTGTGCCAAGCTTGTGGCATCATATTCAACAAGACTTGAGGCTGGAATTGCTGCCAAAGGTGCATCAACAAAGTATTGAGCAAAGGCTGTGAATACTTACGGACATGGGATTTCTCAGTTTTTTTATTTTTAATAAGTTTGCAAAAACCTCAAGTAAACTTTTTTCACGTTGTCATTATGGGGTGTTGTGTGTAGAATTCTGAGGAAAAAAAATGAATTTAATCCATTATGGAATAAGGCTGTAACATAACAAAATATGGAAAAAGTTATGCGCTGTGAATACTTTCCAGATGCACTACATATATATATGTATGTGTATATATATATATATATATATATATATATATATATATATATATATATATATATATATGTATGTATATATATATATATATGTATGTATATATATATATATATATGTATATGTTTGTCTGTCTGTATGCATGTCTGTCCACTTTTCACTAGAGAACTGCTTAACTCAGGGGTGGGCAAAGTCGTTCCTGGAGGTCTGCAGAGGCTGCAGGGTTTTGCTCCAATCCGATTACTTAATTAGAAACGCTTACCGGTATTTCTCAAGTAAAACTTATGCTTCATTTTCGTTGTCTCGCTTAAGATTTTGAACCCTTAGTACTGGATTTAGTGTTAAACAGCTGTATTCTTGGTTTTTAATTGCTCCTTATTAGCAATAGGATGCACATGACAAAAGAGACCAGCATTTCTCCATTTAGCTTGTTTCCATTTATACCTCTGTGTATATTTATCATGCACTAGTTGGTTCAATTAAATATTTAGAAGGAAAATGAAAAGAAAAAGAGTGAACGACTGAGAATTACTCCTCCATTTTAGACTTCAAATCATTTGGATGATATCCTTAGAAAGGAGAAGAAAATCTAGGATATGAGAATGACCTGACATGGCAGAGTTAAAGCACTTAACAAGTCATAAAATTAAATTATTGGCAAGGATTGTTTTCTAATTAAGCAACTGGGTTGGAACAAAAACCTGTAGCCCTCTAGGACTGACTTTGCCCACCCCTGTCTTACCGGATTTAGATCAGGCTTTTTTCTACAATTTGCGTGAACATTCCGGTTGATTTTGCGACATCTCGCATCGCACTCAGTATCAGAATTTGCTTGCAGAAGCAATTTATTTGCACGAACCCAAGAGAGAGGCTGCGGGCCGAGGGGAGGGAGGTGGGTCCCTCCTCACTCACGTTCCAGCCTCCGCTCCAGTCACACTACTTCTCGCCACATGTTGGAGCGTACCTTGCCTCCTCTTAGCTAGCGATACCTGTTTGTTCAGCAGACATTGTCATGTAGAGATTGTTAAGGACTAACGTTTGATGTTTTTGAGAGACAGATCAGAGCTACGTGTGTTTTAGAGGGTAGCTGCTGATTGCCAGAGAGATCATGGCCACGTGCTTTTCTCTCCATGAGGGGGACGCTCTCCCATCAGAGCTGAACACAATCAGATACAGTGCCAACGTTTGACGTTAGAGTGTACCTACCTTTCACTTGGCCAGAATTACATTTTTTTTATTATTATTTATTTATTTTATTGATTTTTTTAAAGGTTGTCCTGTTTCACTACTACGTGGGTGGAGCTGCGGGGGACAGCTAGTAATAAATACGTATCTTTGTAAATTGTGTACTGAATATTCTGGGGTGTTGCTGTTGCTCATTAGATAATGTAGGTAATTGCTTGTTAGTAGAAGATTATATAAGAAGAAAATATAACTCATCCTGTTTGATTTGTGCCATGATGGTAAGAAAAGATGAGTCTCTTCTGCCATATTAGCAGACTAGCATGTTTGGAACACATATAACGAGCTGCAGATAGCGTGATGTAGGTCTTAACTTGTCACTGTTTTGTGTTCCTTGCTTGAATATTCCACACACACATAAACAAACTCCAATTAAAGAAACCTTTTGTGAAGGTCGGGTGTTCTGTTGCTTTGGCAGCACTCCAGTTTGGAATTGTGCCTGTTTCAAAGAGAAACTGGCCTACTGATGTTGCTTACCATGTTGTTTTTTTTTTTTTTAATTTGGGTGGCCCTGTGCTCAACTTGCAATCTCATGTACCGTCCTCTCTAAATGCATTTGCTATCAATGGTGGCATCCTGCCACTTGCCTTTTTATTAAAGATGGATCTGCCAGCTGCACAACACATTATTTCTTAACAAGTGAGACTGTGAACACCGCATCCGTTCTACTCAATTCTTAATGCAGAGGGACACTAGCTGCCATGAGGAACCTAACCGGCCACCTGACAACTCCAAATCTGACCTCATGGTTTGCTTTTCGGAAATGGGTAGCTTGCTCTTTACTGATCAGGAGATAGGGAGTATAAGGAATATAAGTTGTCTTTCTCACTGAAATCGAGGGATTGACCAACAGATTTTTTTCTGCTTTTGGAGTACTCTTGCCGGTTTTACTGAACTGTTGTGTGAATGGTCCATACAGTGCCCTGCATAATGTTAGAGACAGAGACACATTTGTCTCAGCCGACCCCTTACCCAGACCTGCCACTACACTACCAAGACATATTCCTTGGATTACCTGAGGTTTCTTGCTCTAATAACAAGCTGTACTCCTTACAAGTTGTCTTATTTCTCCCGACAAGATGAAATAATCAGAAAACAGTAAACAGATATGTAAAATCAAATACGGATATTTTGTAAAACGAAAAGACAGACAAATATTCAATAATATATACAGTGGTGTGAAAAACTATTTGCCCCCTTCCTGATTTCTTATTCTTTTGCATGTTTGTCACACAAAATGTTTCTGATCATCAAACACATTTAACCATTAGTCAAATATAACACAAGTAAACACAAAATGCAGTTTTTAAATGATGGTTTTTATTATTTAGGGAGAAAAAAAATCCAAACCTACATGGCCCTGTGTGAAAAAGTAATTGCCCCCTTGTTAAAAAATAACCTAACTGTGGTGTATCACACCTGAGTTCAATTTCCGTAGCCACCCCCAGGCCTGATTACTGCCACACCTGTTTCAATCAAGAAATCACTTAAATAGGAGCTGCCTGACACAGAGAAGTAGATCAAAAGCACCTCAAAAGCTAGACATCGTGCCAAGATCCAAAGAAATTCAGGAACAAATGAGAACAGAAGTAATTGAGATCTGTCAGTCTGGTAAAGGTTATAAAGCCATTTCTAAAGCTTTGGGACTCCAGCGAACCACAGTGAGAGCCATTATCCACAAATGGCAAAAACATGGAACAGTGGTGAACCTTCCCAGGAGTGGCCGGCCGACCAAAATTACCCCAAGAGCGCAGAGACGACTCATCCGAGAGGTCACAAAAGACCCCAGGACAACGTCTAAAGAACTGCAGGCCTCACTTGCCTCAATTAAGGTCAGTGTTCACGACTCCACCATAAGAAAGAGACTGGGCAAAAACGGCCTGAATGGCAGATTTCCAAGACGCAAACCACTGTTAAGCAAAAAGAACATTAGGGCTCGTCTCAATTTTGCTAAGAAACATCTCAATGATTGCCAAGACTTTTGGGAAAATACCTTGTGGACTGATGAGTCAAAAGTTGAACTTTTTGGAAGGCAAATGTCCCGTTACATCTGGCGTAAAAGGAACACAGCATTTCAGAAAAAGATCATCATACCAACAGTAAAATATGGTGGTGGTAGTGTGATGGTCTGGGGTTGTTTTGCTGCTTCAGGACCTGGAAGGCTTGCTGTGATAGATGGAACCATGAATTCTACTGTCTACCAAAAAATCCTGAAGGAGAATGTCCGGCCATCTGTTCGTCAACTCAAGCTGAAGCGATCTTGGGTGCTGCAACAGGACAATGATCCAAAACACACCAGCAAATCCACCTCTGAATGGCTGAAGAAAAACAAAATGAAGACTTTGGAGTGGCCTAGTCAAAGTCCTGACCTGAATCCAATTGAGATGCTATGGCATGACCTTAAAAAGGCGGCGGTTCATGCTAGAAAACCCTCAAATAAAGCTGAATTACAACAATTTTGCAAAGATGAGTGGGCCAAAATTCCTCCAGAGCGCTGTAAAAGACTCATTGCAAGTTATCGCAAACGCTTGATTGCAGTTATTGCTGCTAAGGGGGGCCCAACCAGTTATTAGGTTCAGGGGGCAATTACTTTTTCACACAGGGCCATGTAGGTTTGGATTTTTTTTTCTCCCTAAATAATAAAAACCACCATTTACAAACTGCATTTTGTGTTTACTTGTGTTATATTTGACTAATGGTTAAATGTGTTTGATGATCAGAAACATTTTGTGTGACAAACATGCAAAAGAATAAGAAATCAGGAAGGGGGCAAATAGTTTTTCACACCACTGTATATACCAGTAATGGCGCACTGCACAATAGCGTGCAGTGAATACACTTGACTTAAGCATTCATAGTATTCATCCTCTTTCTCTGTACGTTTATCATTCGTTTGCTCAGAGGTTGATGTGCTTGCTGCTTCCTGAGCTGCTCTTCTTTACTCCACCCTAGTGGCCCGCTGCTTCTCTTCTTTTGTCGCCATCTTTTCACGTTAAAACTGATTAAGTTAGTTTTTGTGCTGCAATTACTTAGTACGTTTTCTTTAATTTTTCACTTAATCTGGCACTTGTCTTCTTTTCGTTCCTCGATTTGTCTCCTCTCTTTCTCTCCTCGCCTCTCTCTTTCACCTTCGCTCCTCTTTTTTAAATGCAAAATGTCCCGGATGTAGCTGGTGAGTTAACAGGTGATTTCCGTCTCGGGGCTACGGCCTCTCTCCATCATCCTTTCCCTCTGCACTTACGGGGACAACATTTACTGATGCACATATAACGAACAGTAAACGGGATGATGGAAAGAAAACGCATTTAGCACAAACATAGAACATGCTATTATAATGTAGCTCCGCTACACATTTATTCCTTGATTTACCCCTCAGACACTTAAGATGTTATTAAAGTGTACATTGCACACTTTAATCTAATGGAATTTGCATTTGTTTCGGTCATACCATGTATAAATGACAACTGTTTTTGTACGTGGTCCCTCCATTTCAGGGTACCGTAATGTTTGGGACAGTTGGCGTCACAAGTGTTTGTGATTCCTCAGATGTGTTTCGTTGCTTCATACAGTAAGACATCTTGCTTTTCTTCCCTTTTGGAGTCAATAGTTGCCACTATTTAACATGAGGACAAGCCATTATGAGGCTGAAAAACAAGAATAAAACTGTTGGAGGCATCAGTAAAGCCTTAGAATTTCCCTAAATCAGTCTGGAGTAGCATGAAGAAGAAAGAACACACTGGTGGGCTCAGTAATCACAAAGAGACTGGTATGCCAAGGAAGACCTCCACTGCTAAGAACGGAAAGATCCCCACTATGGTCAAGAAAAAGCCACCAATGCCTGTCCGACAGATCAGAAACATTCTTCAGGAGGCCAGAGACGACTATCAGCATGAACGGAAACACAGAGATGAGCAAACAACTAGTAAGCCACAAAAACAAGATGGCCACACTACAGTTTGTGTAAAATGACTTAAAAGAGCCAGCAGAGTTCTGGGAAGATGTCTTAGATAGATAGAAGATAGAATTCTTTATTGTCATTATGCATATACATAATGACATTTTTGTTGGTATGACTCAGCTTCAAGGCAGAATACTTAAAATGCACAGTACACTATAAATGATAAAATAAACATAGTAAGTATAAAAGACAGCAGCAATAAAACATCATTAAGTCCAGACGTTTCCTGAAGTAGTACGCCTGCAGAGACCAGTGATCTGTGTGCGTGGGTCTGCAGGAGAGGAATACGAGTGTGTGTGGACAGACGAGACAAACTGAAAGAGCCAAGTGTGGAGATGAAAAGGAACTGCCCAAGATCCAAAGTGGACCACCTCATCTGCTAAACATGATGCTTGAGGGTGTTATGACTTGGTCATGTATGGCTGCCTCAGGTCCCGGCACACTTCTATTCATTGATGATGGAACTGCTGACAGCACAATGAATTCTGAGGTGCGTAGAAACATCAGATCTGCTCAAGTCCCAGTAGATGCCTCCAAACTCGTTGGACGGTGCTCCATCTTACAACAAGATAATGAGCCAAATAGACTGCGGAGGCAACACAGGAGTTTATCAAAGTGAAAAAATGGAAAATTGTTGAATGGCCAAGTCAGTCCATTGATTTAAATCCAACTGAGCAGGACTTCCATATGCTGAAGAGAAAACTTAAGGGGTCAAGCCCCTGAAACGAGCAGGAGCTGAAGACCGCTGCTTAAGATGCTTGGCAGAGAAGGTCCTCATCACCTGGTGGTGTTGATGAATCAAAGACTTCAAGCAGTCACTGCATGCAAGGGATATGTGACAAAGTCCTAAATATGGCAGCTTTAATAGACCTGTTGTTGCTGTGTCCCAGATAATTATGGTCTCCTGAAATGGGGAGGACCACGTAGAAAAAATATTGTGTGACCAAAATACCTGCAAATCTCCTTAAATGAAAGTCAGCAATGTGCACTTTAACCCCATCTGAATTGTTTGATTTGTAATTTTAAACTGTGGAGCAGAGGGGTAAATCTGGGCAGATATGCTTTCACTTTTTGTTTCTAACCTGCCTTATTGTAAGACATCTCGGAAATAATTCTCTCTGCCCACCTCAACTCTTTAGTCCTGGCTGGCCCTTGGTTACCTCTTCACTTCTGACCCAACATGTTTGCTCAAATTTCTTCCTTGGATCCCTGGCCTTCCGGCTCCTCTAGGTTTTCTTTTTAAATTATTGACACTGTGTACAGGAGCAGGGGGTCTATTGCCGCTCTGCAGGCGTCGTTCTTTAGGTTACTATGTAGAACGGTGTAAATCACACTCTTGCGCTAGGGTGTGAGGGCTCTAGTTACTCTCCCTGCTGTCACACGATCTGCGGCACCTCATCAATAGACAATGCAGATTCTGCTGCCGACCTTGCGCCTGGCACACGGATAATTAATTAAGGTAAGACTTGTAGATGGCATAGGTTTGGATTTATCATAGCAGCTAATGAATTTTCCAAAGTCTGATGCCTCTTCTCTGATTCCTGCTCTTCATCCTCCCACTAACATAACATGCAGAAACGATGTTCAGAAGAGGGTTTGTTTAATCTCTTGTAGTGTTCAAAATTCAAAAGCTGAGCACCTGTTTAGAATTTTTTTCATCATCAGCCACAGATTCATGTCGTTTGCCAAAAACCTGCTGTTCGGCCAGTGCACCAAAGCATAGCACATTCTGAGGCAGAATGCAGCAGCTTTGGCTGCGTCCCATAAAAAGGTTTCTAATTTATAATTACTTTGACTTGGTGACTGATCTTTTCAGCCAACAAGCATTAAATTATTCTTTGTCATTTTCAGTGACTATATTTCCCCCCTCTCCCTTGGAAGTTTTCACATTTTATTGTTATTCAACATTGAATCACAGTGAATTTCATTTGGCTTTTTTGACATTATTCCGCAGAAGGAATTCTTTAATGTCAAAGTGAAAACAGATCTGTGCAAAGTGGCCTAAATTAATTACAAATTGTCTTCTTCCTCTTCATCTGGGCTCGATGTGCTTTATCGACCTTTTCCATATAGCTCGGTTCTGCACCTCCCCGCCCCCAGTCAGACCCCCATTCCTTCAAATCTGCTGTTATTTGATCCATGTACCTCTGTTTCGATTTCCATTATCTTCCCCTATATTTCAATTCCTATCCATCTTTTATCCACATATTCCTTATCTCTCTTCACCATATTTCCATACCACTTCATCATATTTTCCTGGACTTTCTTAGATATCTCTCCCACTTTTGTTGTACCTCTGATTCTCTCATTTCTTGTTCTGTCCTTATCTGTAACTCCACACATCCATCTCAACGTTCTCATTTCTTTCACACAACAACTTCTCCTGCGCTCCCCTCAATTCCTATGTCTCAGCTCCATACATCATTACTAGCCTTACCACTGTCTTAAAAAAGCTGACCTTTAACCTTCACCTTAATTCTTTGATCACACAATACTCCTGATACCTTCTTCGAATAGTTCCATCCATAGTGCACTCAATGGGTTATCTCTGTATCTAATACTCCATCTTGGGCTATCACTGATCCCAGATATTTAAACATCTCCACTATTTTCAAGAGCTTTCACTGCAGTTTAACTTCTGAATCCTGATTGTCATTTACAGTCATATGAAAAAGTTTGGGAACCCCCCTTAATTCTTTGGATTTTGGTTTCTCATTGGCTGAGCTTTCAAAGTAGCAACTTCCTTTTAATATATGACATGCCTTATGGAAACAGTAGTATTTCAGCAGTGACATTAAGTTTATTGGATTAACAGAAAATATGCAATATGCATCATAACAAAATTAGACAGGTGCATAAATTTGGGCACCCCGACAGAGATATGACATCAATACTTAGTTGAGCCTCCTTTTGCAAATATAACAGCCTCTATGGCCTTTGATGAGTGTCTGGATTCTGGATGGAGGTAGTGTTGACCATTCTTCCATACAAAATCTCTCCAGTTCAATTCAATTTGATGGACAGCCTGCTTCAAATCATCCCATAGATTTTCGATGATCTTCAAGTCAGGGGACTGTGACGGACATTCCAGAACATTGTACTTCTCACACGGCATGAATGCCTTTATAGATTTCGAACTGTGTTTTGGGTCATTGTCTTGTTGGAATATCCAACTCCTGCGTAACTTCAACTTTGTGACTGATGCTTGAACATTATCCTTAAGAATTTGTTGTTATTGGGTTGAATTCATCTGACCCTCGACTTTAACAAGGGCCCCAGTTACTGAACTAGCCACACAGCCCCACAGCATGATGGAACCTCCACCAAATTTGACAGTAGGTAGCAGGTGTTTTTCTTGGAATGCAGTGTTCTTCTTCCGCCATGCAGAGCACTTTTTGTTTTGACCAAATAACTCAATTTTTGTGTCATCAGTCCAAAGCACTTTGTTCCAAAATGAATCTGGCTTGTCTAAATGAGCATTGGCATACAACAAGTGACTCTGTTTGTGGCGTGAGTGCAGAAAGGGCTTCTTTCTAATCACCCTGCCATACAGATGTTCTTTGTGCAAATTGCACTGAATTGTAGAATGATGTACAGGTACACCATCTGCAGCAAGATGTTCTTGCAGGTCTTTGGAGGTGATCTGTGGGTTGTCTGTCACCATTCTCACAATCCTGCACATATGCCGCTCCTGTATTTTTTTTGGACTGCCAGACGTGGGTTTAACAGCAACTGTGCCTGTGGCCTTCCATTTCCTGATTCCATTCCTTACACTTGAAACTGACAGTTTAAACCTCTGAGATGGCTTTTTGTAGCCTTCCCCTAAACCAGGAGACTGAACAATCTTTGTTTTCAGATCTTTGGAGAGTTGCTTTGAGGATCTTCAGAGGAGAGTCAAAGGGAAGCACAACTTGCAGTTGACCACCTTTATACCTTTATATCTCATGATTGGACACACCTGTCTATGAAGTTCAAGGCTTACTTAATGAGCTCATCCAACCAATTTGGTGTTGCAAGTAATCAGCATTGAGCAGTGACGGGCATTCAAATCAGCAAAATTACATGGGTTCCCACATATTTGCACAGTCAGTTTTTTACATTTGATTTAATTTCATACAACTAAATAGCACTTCACTAAAAATCTTTGTTTGGAAACACCCCAGTACTCAGATGTTCCTAGGAAATGAAAGACATACCACTGTTATCGTTTTTTGTTGAAAGTAGAGTAAGTTATTATGCAGGCTGAGAGGGGTTCCCAAACATTTTCATATGACTGTAACCCCAGATATTCTCTCTTCTTCCTATTTATCTTGAATCCTCTGTCTTCCAAAGCCATTGTCCATTTTTCCAATCTCTGTCCACCTCCTGTTTTCGGTCATCGGCACAAAGCCTGCACCAGGACGATTGGGCTTTTCCAATCATTCAATCATCAATTCAGCATGAGCAGGAACACTCAATAAAACTGAATTAAAAAAATCAAGTGACAGTGAGATAAGAAGAAGGCAGATTCGCCAGCGTTTGTGTGTCAGCTTTTATCCCTCCAGATGAGAGAATGTCCAGTTCCATTGTCTCAAACACCGCTCACATCTCCAGTTATTCCGTTTCAAATGAAAAATAACAGCGTCAGATCTCTGGTGGGGGGGGGATGGGCGGTAGTATGTATCGTGATCGTGATTTAGAGAGAATAAAAGTAAAAAAAAAACGGTAACTTTTACAAGTCCTATAAATGCACACCGTGTGTTACGGACGCAAACCAAATGTATGTGTGTACTGTATAATATTAACAAAGGAGCAGCTCACTACTGAAGACGGCAAATATAGGAGTGAGTGGGGATCGAACCAGGGACACTTGATTACAAGTCAGCAAATCTTAACGCTACGCCACAGAAGCTGTTGTATCATCCTTGAACCTTTTGTGAAAGTGTTTACTTGATCTTTGGATTTCAGGCTTCATACACTGTATAGTTTATGACTACATTTTGTCATTTACTACTAAAATATGAAAAACGTTTCTGTTTTAAAAATGTGTTTACACAGATTACAATAGAAATGGAACACAAATTAAATGCGTGTGTTATACCGATCTATTATTTCCACTCTAAAACTCCAGCACTTCAGTCACTCCCAGATAATCAAACAAGGCATGAGCTGGGAAAACTTAGTGAACGTTCTGTGGCGGTGGGAGATGGAATAGCCGGCTGCTTGCTGCTCGTGTTAATTGGCACATTTAGAAAACAAAGGAGACGTGAGAACAGTTTTAAGGTGGGCCGGATCTACGAGTTTTTTCGTAGACTCTGGTAATTCTAGTGTTAAAGAGGGGGAAGTGGTAATGTGGCCGGAGCAGTTCTTGGTCGCGATACAGGCTTGGGTGTTTCAGCACTGAAGTGCACAAGTGTGGGATCTCCCATGTCCATAATTGATGTCGGGAGCTGCTAATCGCCGCACCAGTGTCACATCCCCATTATAAATGGTAGGAGCGCGAGTGCGGAGGGGAGAAAAAGAAAAGAAAATAATGGAGGTTAAAAGAGAAGAAAAGAGCCGGTGCCAGGTGTGAGTGAGTGAGTGAGTGAGCAAGCAAGTAGGGAGAGCAGGCTCGCTGGTGAAGGCAGGCAGCTGAGAACAGGGCTCTGAAGGAGTGTTTGGCCGACACTCTGGGTTGAGGTGGGGGGGTTGGGGGGCAGAAAGAAGCGGTTGCTCCAGCTGAGCAGTTTTGAGGAGATGGAATGACCGGAGGAGTGGATGACTAGCCATGGAGGGCAGCGGGATTTGGAGGCTTGAGAGGTTGAGCTCCAGCGTGAGCGCCCTGGCCGTTGAGGAACCCGAATCTTGTTTCAGAGGGATCAGCTGAAACTGCGACTCCCCTGTTCTGGTGCCCAGATGGGAGAAGCAGGAGAGCTGCTAGCTAAAAGAAGGCACCGGGCTTTTAAAGGACAGCTTCCAGCCTTCTGTTGATTTTAACCTCGTTTTAACTGGATTTATGTATTGAATTATTTTTAACCTCCACATTACACCTGATTTTATGGATTATTTATTTATGTAACTGTTTTGAACACTGCACTATTTATTTGGACACTTGTTTTTTTCGTAAACGCACTATTTGCACTTTCCACCTTCCCTTTGCTTTCGTTTGGTCTCCTCATTGTCCAGATCATCTGGTTACAATACATGACGGTGTTGGGTTCAAGAGGCTACCTGGAAGAGTGATGGGAGCATGGAGCAGGAACCACATCGTCACATACTCCAGATGCTGTCTTATTGTACGCTCGGAGCATAATGTCCTGTTATTTATATTGTCACATATGTGATGTGTATCTGTGGATCACTATCTGGGCCTTTCTAAATCAGGTGATACCACCCCGGGATGAGAGGGGACGCTTGGGCTTACCTTTTTCTCTTCTTTTCTCTCTGCAGTGGCGAAAAGATGCCCAATGTGGGCAATTGAATCCGCCCCTTCCGGTTTTCCACCTTCAAAGCCTACCGTGGCCAGAGACTTGTGGTCAGTTCTAACTCGACTGAGCCAAAGGACGGAACTCTGAAAAACTCAATGAATGATTGCCAGAAGAGATTGGCCTTCTTGTTTTGTTGATCAGTAGTCATAGAGACTTGCATAGTGACCCCTTTTTGTTTCATTTATTGGACTTCCTGTTGAACCCTTTAGTGCCTTATTTCAATCATGATATTTTAACAGTTTTCACAATGTGGCCTAATGTTTTATTTGCTCTTTTAATTGCTTAGATGATGAAAATGTTGTGCCAACGTAAACCCACAAGTCCTTTTCAGAGGTCACTTCCTGTATTGCAGTGCCTTTGTGCTCACTTCTTTAGAGACATTTGCTCAGCTTTAAGACACGTCCTTTCTGGAGCAGGCAGTACGGTGTAGTTAGTAAGGCTTTGGATTTTAAATCTCATCTCAGTCCCCACTTCTGACTCACTGTGTGACTCTGCCTGAGCAGGTCATTTGAAATGCCTAGGTTCTAACTCTTGAGTCAGTCAATTTCTAACCCGCTTAAGTCTTGAACAGGATTATTGAATAGGGTGGGTTGGGGAGGTAGGCTCCAGCTAACAAAGGGTGCAAGACAGGAAAAAACCATAGACAGGGCACCAGTCCATTGCAGGGTAAACACACACACCACTGAACCAATTTAGTTAGTATCACCAGTCCACCTAACCATTGTGTCTTCAGAATGAGGGAGGAAACACACACAGAGAGGGGAAGAACATGTAAACTTCACACAGGGAAGACCCGGGATGTGAACTGTGGACTCCTTTCTGCGAGGCAGCACCGCAACCACTGTGCCACCCTGGCTCTGTAAAAACAAAAAATAAAGTTTAGCCAGTGTACTATACCTGTGTACTGTAAAGCTTCATTGAATAGTGTTCATTATTGAAAAAAATGCTGTACAAAAAAATAACGCCTGTTTGTTTGTCTGCCTTTTGTCTTATTATTTTGGTTTTGTGTATATTTTGTACTAGCCATCCCCCTGCGGCTCCACCCGCGTAGTAGTGAAACGGGACAAACTTTAAAGTCAATAAACAAACAGGTATTATTATGGAGATACACACCATAATGCAGAGGTAGATTGACTCGAATGGAGGCTGGCACGCGAGTGAGGAGGGCCCTGCCTGGCTCCCAACTCCTGATGGCACACTTCCACCTTCCCTCTGATCGCAACCTCTGTCTCGGAATGGCATGAATATATTGCTCCAGCAAGCGAACTAAGACTCATAGCGAGATGAGAGAAGTCGCAAAAATCAACCGGAATGTTCAAGCAAATTATATTAAAAAAAATCTAAATCTGTTAAGTAGTGGAGTTCAAGTTATGCCCCAAAGCTGATGCGTGAGTGATGAAGGCATGTAATGTTCATGTCCTGCGGTTCAACTTATATTTAACTAGCTATCCCCCGTGGCTCCGCCCGCATAGTAGTGAAATGGGACAAACTTTAAAAATCAATAAACAAACAAGTATTGCTAGCTAAGTTGAGGCAAGGTACACTCCAAAACGTAAAGGTAGGCCGACTCAAACGGAGGATGGCGTGTGAGTGAGGAGGGCCCTGCCCGGCTCCCTACTCTTGATGTCACAATTCCCCCTTCCCTCGGCTCGCAGCCTCTGTCTCGGAATAGAGTGAATATATCGCTCCTGCAAGCGAACTATGACTCAACTGGAATGTTCAAGGAAATTATAGAAAAAAAACTCGATTTAAATCCATGAAGTAGTTCTCTAGCTAAGCGGTGGTAAGGTATACCCGAGGCTGGAGCGTGAGTGAGGAGGGCCTCGTGTTCACTGTATCTCTCTCTCTCGTATTTGGGCAAATAAATTGGTACACTATGATACTTAACACAATGAGAGAAGTCGCAAAATTAACTAGAATGTTCAAGAAGAAAAGCCCGATCTAAATCTGTTCAGTAGTTTCCTCGTTCTCTAGCTAAGCAGAGGTAAGGTACACCGCGAGGCTGGAGCGTGAGTGAAGAGGGCCCCGCACCCCTCCCCTCGGTCCGCTGCACCTCTCTCTCTCTCTCTCAGATTCGTGTAAATGAATTGGTCCCGCAAATGAACTATAATACTTAACACGATGAGAGAAGTCGCAAAATCACCTGGAATGTTCAGGAAGTAGTTCTCTCGTGAAAAGTGGACAGACAGACATTGGATTTTATATAGAAATGTGCTTTCTCTGTATTTCTGTATGAAACACTTATTTATTGGGTACTGTATGGTGTAGTTAATAAGTAAATCTGATAGACAGACGTGTGTTATTTAGCTTAATCATAACCCCCCTTGATTTGCACCAGTCACAGCATGCTATGTAATCCATCATCCTTAATGAAATCCTTGTAACTTACTTACTGGGTATTAAAGAATTTTGTTAAACAATATATAGATTTGAATGAATATGATGTTCTTAATTACAAAATCTGATGTATAGACGGAAAATGTACTTTCCTTGTGGTAAAGGAAATTTTACACTTAGTGTTTGTACTTGTAATCATTATGCTTGTGGCTTTTGGATGGTGGTTTATACATAACTTCTCCCATAGTATTCATGCAAACTTCTTTTGAAATGTTCTACAGGACCAAAAGGAAAAAAAACGCCTTGAGGTGCTGGAGAGAAAGAAGGAGACCCAGAGGCTACTGGATGAAGAAGATTCCAAAATCAAAGGGCGCCAAACCACAGCTGCTAAAGCTCCCAGCAAAGTGACCCGGGCACAAATTGAAGAGACGCTGCGCAAAGAGCAGGAGAAATCCAATGACGAAACAAAAGGTACGGAGGAGACCTTGGGCTGGCGCTTGGGTGTGCAGCGTTGTCATCAGTCTTTCATCAAGCAGGGACTCCCGGGACTTGCAAAGTTTTCTTGTAAAATTTATGTTAATAGCAGTATGGATTTGGGGAGTGAAGCTGAAAGGATTCTCCTGCCAAAATAGATTAGTCAGTCAGTTTTTATTTTATATGGCGCTATTAAATCAAGCTCCATAGCAGATTGCTTTACAAAGCATTTAACACTGTGGTATGAATCAAATTATAATACATAGCTGAGAACGTAGGAGTGGAGATAAATCGGCCAATCGTCAACAGACAAATACATGTGAATAGCAAAAATGAGATAGAAGGTGAGAAGAATTGAGAAAGAGAACATGGTGGGGGGTGCAGAGTTGGGTGGCATTTACACTCTATATGTACATGTTTTTATAGCTCTGTACCATCTATTATTCTCACGCGACAATGAAATTCTTATTTGCATGTATTAATCATCATGCAGCTTTATTCTCTTTAGAAATATTTCTGTGTACAGTTTGCGTGGTTTTACATGTTTGTTATTTTTGTGTGAGCTTTTAATTACATAGTATTTGCTATTCTGTTCAGTGCTTTGTATTTGAATGAACTGAAATGTAATGAAGAGAGCAAAATTTCCCCTCGCTTCCTAAAACATATATGTGAGGATAATTGGTAACCTTATACATCAAGTCCCCCACATACAAACCTTCATGTTACGAACTTGCAAAGATGTGAACGTGCATGTCCAATTAATTAAAAATTATGTAATTGTCATAAATTAAAAATTGTAGCATTATTTAAAATTTCGCGCCAGCATATAAGTTCATTGGCGTGTTCGGCGCTAGGTGGAGCACAAAATCCACTCTTTTATTGTTTACATGCTTAATCACGTGCGTGCATCCTATACAAGTGATTGTACTTTTGGCTGTGTCTCTGTTTAAGCTAAGTTAACACACTTTGTTTCAAGTTTAAGATGTCCGGAATTAAGCACGTTCAACAAGAGCATGGGGACACACAGAGTCTGAAACTCGTTAAGGGTACGTTCTTCACTCGGAGAACCACTTTAACATGCCATACAAAATCGACTAGCGTGCTGAAGTGCAAACGCTATAAAAATCTTCAGTCCGATCTCGTGAACAGCTTGTTGTTGTCAACCTGTCCTAATCAACTCTAATTTATGATCTTCGGATATGAGCATCCCAGGCTTAGCGAGGCCTTTTAGTTTGATACACTCAAACTGGAGTTGGCGTCGGAAGTACTTTTTTTTTGTGATTTTTTTTTTTTTTCTCTTGTCCTCGCTTCAAAACCTGCCATGAATCTTCAGTGCGAACACTTACCGGGCATCGATATAGAGTGATAGGCAGTAGGCGTTGAGTAGATGATGCCATCCAATTGCTCACTTTCTGTGTAGCGACTGGAACTGAAAAAGACAATCACGTTAGGTACGTTTGCTCGCAAGATGAGCTGGTGGAAAACAATAGGAATAAAAAAATAACGTTCAGTTGTTTGTCTGTTAAAATGCAGTATAAATATATAACAAAAAATACAAGTATTAATTTTTTAAAAGCACTTTCTTGTGCACTTGTCAGTACAAACATGTTTTCGATGGGAGTTGAGGTGAGGTAGGTTAGGTCTGCATACGTAGGCTACCTGAGAGTTTAAACAACGATATCGGCTAATGGAAAACAATGGAAACATAAATTAACTTTCTGTTGTTTATTGCTAAAATGCACAAGAAATTTGTACGAAAATACAAATATTAACTTTAAAGCATTTTCTTGCGTACTTTACGGTACAAACATGTTTTCGAATAGGAGTTGAGTAGAGGTAGGTTAGGCCTGCATATATAGGCTACCTGAGAGTTTAAACAATGATATCAGCTAATGGAAACAAAAATTAACTTTCTGTTGTTTATTGATAAAATGCATAAGAAATATATATGAAAATCCAAATATTAACTTCTAAAAGCATTTACTTATGTACAGATAGCAGTACATGTACGTGCTTTTGTGAAAGAAATCCCCCGAGGAAGATGGGAATAGTTCAATCAATTCGAATTTAATTCAGTCACAGATGAGTACATGGATTCTACATTGCAAGGCAAAAGAGCAAAGTTCCATTTTTTGTTTGGCTTTTTATAATTTGTCCTTCCTCCCTCTTCCCCTTATTTATCAAAAAAAACAAAAAATCGTTTACTTAAGCATTTTATTTTATTACGCTAATGGGCCATCTCTGTTCTTCTTTTTTTTTTGTTTTACTTGTCAGATAGACCCTAAAGAAGGAAAGGTCATCTTTCCCATGTCAAATAAGACACATTCCTAAAGAAACTGGAAATTGTCCTTGGTCAGCTTACTGCACCCTGTCTTTTGACAGACGCCTGTATGAATAACCTGCTGTTAGAGCAAAACTGCTTTGTCAGCTATTAACCCTAAATAGCTTGCAAGCAAGAGTTGAGGCTTGGGGTTTGCATTGTGTTCTTTGGGTGCCTAAGCCAACTTTGCTGTTCTTATGAACAAAGTGGACTTGTGAACGCACTCCATTGCTAGTTTTGGTTTAGTCAGACCAGAGAATCTTGTTTCTCAGAGTCTTTTAGGTGTCTTTTTGTACATTCCAAGCAGGCTTCCATGCTTCTTTTACCAAGACGAGGTCTTTGTCCGGTCACAGATCGGTGGAGCGTTGCAGTGATGGTTATCCTATTAGAATTTTCTCCCGTCTCTACACAGGTTTTCCTGGACTTCAGCCAGAATGATCATTGGGTTCTTGGTCCCCTCGTGGCTTGGTTTTTGCTCAGTTGTTGGGATCTTGTATTTCCAGGGTGTCCAACTTCGATCCTGGAAGGCCCCAATGGCTGCAAGTTTTCATTCTAATCAGTGACCAGTTTGTTTGCCATTTAAGGAAAAAAAGAAATTGAAATGAAGGCAAAAGAAGTCAATTGACAGTAGAAAGTGGTCACAGGTGGCGCAATGGTAGTGCTGCTGCTTTGCAGTAAGGAGACTGTGGAAGATTGTGGGTTCGCTTCCCGGTTCCTCCCTGTGTGGATAGCGCTTTGAGTACTGAGAAAAGCGCTATATAAATGTAATGAATTATTATTATTATTATTATTATTAAAAAGGCTGGAAGGAAAACCTGTAGCCACTGAGTCAACCCCCATCCCCCGGATCAGCGTTAGACCCCCTTGTTCTATAGACTTGTGTGCTCTTCTTAATCAGTCCAATCAATTAAACTGACCACAGAGGGACTCCAAACAAATGTATAGAAACATTTCAATGATGATCAATACAATGGGATACACTGGAGCCAAACAAAGGATCTGAAAACTTGTGTCATTGTGATATTTTGTTGTTTTTAATTTGCAAAAATGTCTAAAATCCTATTTGTGCTTTGTCATTCTGGGGTAGTGAGTGTTGCTCGATGAGGGGGAAAATAAACACATTTAAATGATTTTAGCATAAGGCTGCAAAATTTGAAAAAGTGAAGGGGTCTGAAGACATTTTGAATCCACTGTACTTCATAGATAGTGAGCTTTTACAAAATAAAACTACGCTATGATTGTATATTGCTGTTTATGCAGTCTTTTAGCTCATATCTTTAAACAGTGCAACATCCAAATCAGTAGCATAAAATATAACGGTTCCATTTTTATAGAGTGACAATGGAGGTTAAAAAGCCTGCTTCAGTGTCACATATTTAGTCAGTGTTGTAAGCTGAATGACTAAACTTTGTGTTGTATGGTCTTACTAGCTCCACAGGGCTAGAAAAACGGTCAGCAGTCTACTTTTATTTTCTGACGTATAAATATCTTTCGGGCGGCACGGTGGCGCAGTGGGTAGCGCTGCTGCCTCGCAGTTGGGAGATCTGGGGACCTGGGTTCGCTTCCCGGGTCCTCCCTGCGTGGAGTTTGCATGTTCTCCCCGTGTCTGCGTGGGTTTCCTCCGGGCGCTCCGGTTTCCTCCCACAGTCCAAAGACATGCAGGTTAGGTGGATTGGCGATTCTAAATTGGCCCTAGTGTGTGCTTGGTGTGTGGGTGTGTTTGTGTGTGTCCTGCGGTGGGTTGGCACCCTGCCCGGGATTGCTTCCCTGCCTTGTGCCCTGTGTTGGCTGGGATTGGCTCCAGCAGACCCCCGTGACCCTGTGTTCGGATTCAGCGGGTTGGAAAATGGATGGATGGATGGATAAATATCTTTCAGACTACTCTTATTCTGACTTGGTTGTTCCATTTCCAGCATCCAGGGACATAAAGCCATTCCTGTGGGCAACAAGTGTAAGACAGGAATTCCGCCTGGGTATAGTTCCCAGTCAACCTTATTCCACATTTGTACTTACTGAGTATTTTTCATCCGGTGATGTACAACTTGTGACTGATGTGAGAATATGTAATTGAGCTTTAAGAGGAATTTGTAAGTTACAGAAGAAATGCAACAAAACACACTGGGAACACAGAGTGCCATTCATCCAAGACTCACACTAAAACGGAGGCTATGAAGTAACAGTGCAGTGAACTGTTCTGGGCCTTTATGAACAATGCAGTTCAATCCATTATTATATGATGTAAACCTCTCTTGGGTACCAAGCACAATACCACAATACCATTCCTTCATTCATTTTCCTCTGCTTATTTGAAGATGGGTCACAGGAGCAACAGTCTTATCAGTGAGGCCCACTCATCAGGAAACATCCGTATCAGATACCTGAGCCACCTCAATCGGCTCCTGTCGATGCAAACGGTTAGCGATTCTACATAGAGCCTCTCCCGGATGTCTGCACCTCTCATCCTGTCTCTAAGGAGAGCCCAGCAACCCTGCGCGGAAAGCTCATTTCAGCCGCTCGCACCCACAATCTAATTTTTTCGGTCATTACCCAATGCTCATGACCATAGGTAAGCGTAGTGTTGTAGGTCAATTGATAAATATAAAGCTTTGCCTTCTGACTGAGCATCTTCTTCGCAACTACAGATTGGTATAGCAACGACTTCTCTACACTTGCCATTCCTATCTGTCTGTTCACCTCACCACCCATTTTCTCCTCACTCGTGAGCAAAACTCCGAGGTTAGTAAACTCCTCTGTTTGAGTTAGTAACTCACCTCTAACTTGGAGATGACAGTCCATCTTTTTCCTACAGAGGACCATGGCTGATCCTCATCCCTGCCACTTCATACTCACACGCATGCTGGAGTTCACAGCCCAATGAAGCCAACAGTACTACGTCATCTGCCAAAAGTAGTGACACAATTCTAAGACCACCGAACTGTTTCATTTCCCCAGCTGTGCCCTGATATGACAATATACAGTGCATCCGGAAAGTATTCACAGCGAATTCACACCTGTCTATATAAGGTCCCACAGTTGACAGTTCATGTCAGAGCACAAACCAAGCATGAAGTCAAAGGAATTGTCTGTAGACCTCCGAGAAAGGATTGTCTCGAGGCACAAATCTGGGCAAGGTTACAGAAAAATTTCTGCTGCTTTGAAGGTCCCAATGAGCACAGTGGCCTCCATCATCCATAAGTGGAAGAAGTTTGAAACCACCAGGACTCTTCCTAGAGCTGGCCGGCCATCTAAACTGAGCGATCAGGGGAGAAGGGCCTTAGTCAGAGAGGTGACCAAGAACCCGATGGTCACTCTGTCAGAGCTCCAGAGGTCCTCTGTGGAGAGAGGAGAACCTTCCAGAAGGACAACCATCTCTGCAGCAATCCACCAATCAGGCCTGTATGGTAGAGTGGCCAGATGGAAGCCACTCCTTAGTAAAAGGCACATGGCAGCCCGCCTGGAGTTTGCCAAAAGTCACCTGAAGGACTCTCAGACCATGAGAAAGAAACTTCTCTGGTCTGATGAGACAAAGATTGAACTCTTTGGTGTGAATGCCAGGTGTCACGTTTGGAGGAAACCAGGCACCGCTCATCACCAGGCCAATACCATCCCTACAGTGAAGCATGGTGGTGGCAGCATCATGCTGTGGGGATGTTTTTCAGCAGCAGGGACTGGGAGACTAGTCAGGATAAAGGGAAAGATGACTGCAGCAATGTACAGAGACATCCTGGATGAAACCCTGCTCCAGAGCGCTTTTGACCTCAGACTGGGACGACGGTTCATCTTTCAGCAGGACAACGACCCTAAGCACACAGCCAAGATATCAAAGGAGTGGCTTCAGGACAACTCTGTGAATGTCCTTGAGTGGCCCAGCCAGAGCCCAGATTTGAATCCGATTGAACATCTCTGGAGAGATCTTAAAATGGCTGTGCACCGACGCTTCCCATCCAACCTGATGGAGCTTGAGAGGTGCTGCAAAGAGGAATGGGTGAAACTGGCCAAGGATAGGTGTGCCAAGCTTGTGGCATCATATTCAAAAAGACTTGAGGCTGTAATTGCTGCCAAAGGTGCATCGACAAAGTATTGAGCAAAGGCTGTGAATACTTATGTACATGGGATTTCTCAGTTTTTTTATTTTTAATAAATTTGCAAAAACCTCAAGTAAACTTTTTTCACGTTGTCATTATGGGGTGTTGTGTGTAGAATTCTGAGGGGAAAAAAATGAATTTAATCCATTTTGGAATAAGGCTGTAACATAACAAAATGTGGAAAAAGTGATGCGCTGTGAATACTTTCCAGATGCACTGTATGTACATTAAAAACAAAATGCAGACATAGTGGCAAACAAACAGTATACTTTGTACATTTTCATGCTTTCCTCTTTTCTAAAGCCACATCCTCAAAATAAAACAAACCATAAAGAAATAAAAATATCTTATAATGTTCCTACATTAAGTAAGCATATAGAAGAGCTATACCAAATTGAATTCTTTTATAACTCAACCTAAACCGCCTTTTAGGCATTGTAAGCCGTGATGTTGATCCATGTATGGAAGAAGAGCTCCCATTTTGGGAGCAATTTATAATAATGCTGCTTATCCTGTTTGCTGCAAGGTTGTATTCCAATGCTAGGACATGTTTGTCCATAGGTAGATGTGAGACCAAGAAGATATTGAAAATGCAATTAAAAGTCAGTGTACATGAATATCCACACTATAATGAAAGCTTGGTATATAGAAATCTAAAAACATTAATGCACCATGCACCACTGCACCAGTATGTTGTGCTAGAGAAGGCCGCTCTTAAATAATCGCTGTACTGCTTCACTGTAAATGCTGAGATATGAGCCATTCCTCACATTTACTGGCAGATCCTTCCAAAGGTTATGAGTCCTATTACTAAAGTCTCTACTGCCTAGGGGATTTTATATTTTTACCCTTTCAAATTATAAGCTTTTGCATTATAATCACAGAGTGGTGTATAAGATTTAGCAGTAGAGTATATAAGATTTATGTGTAGAGTGAAGTGGAGCTAAACCATTCATACGTTTGCACATCATAATGTGAATTTTAAAATAGGCCAATGAAATCCATTACAAACTCAATGTCTTTTATTCATTTTTACGATATGTGTAAACAGTGGTGACGTTTAGTTTCCTAGCCTTGAATGTATGTTGTTGAATCTTACAAACCATTTCAATTTCTGCTATATTGGGGGCTCTGAAAGTCGGTCCTGGGGGCCCACTGTGGCTTCAGGTTTTTGTTGCATCCAGAATCATAATCAGTGACAACTAATAACACTGATTTTGTTTAATTAGCATTCTTCTTTTCTCTTATTCTACATTCAGAAAAGCACAGCAGCATGATTGTTACATTTATTAGACATTTAAAAATATTTCTTCTTTTGCTATAGATTTAAATGCTTAACTCTCTTTTGTTGATTTCATTATATTTTGCCCTTTTTCTGTGCAGTTTGCTCCCTTCATTGTATCTTAATAATGACAATTAAAAACGAACAGAGCAGACACCCAGGCAAACAACACTGAATTATGAAAGGCTATATATAACTACATTAGCGTCAGACCCACTAATTAGTAAATAATGGATTAATGAAACAGTTAGAGCACCTGGAAAAGTAGAATGTAAATCAAGATGAAAATATTGTTAAAAAGAAAAAGATACATTATCCCCATATAACTGCTCTGTACATTTTAATATACGTATATTCAGGGAGTCCTCGAGTTACAACGTCTCGACATACAATGTTTCAAGTTTACAACGCTCACTCCCATAAAACTTTAAAAAATTGAGACGTGAGAAGTAATAAAGGTAAGGATTTTTTTTTTTACACTCATTTTTTTCTGTTACTACAGTACAGTGTACAGTACAGTATATTTATGTCCTTTTTCTTTTTCTGTTTTTATGTTCTAGATTATGATTTTGCAAATG
Source organism: Erpetoichthys calabaricus (assembly GCF_900747795.2). NCBI lineage: Eukaryota > Metazoa > Chordata > Cladistia > Polypteriformes > Polypteridae > Erpetoichthys > Erpetoichthys calabaricus. The sequence goes on along the minus strand of NC_041405.2, from coordinate 152,689,145 downwards.
TGTTAGGATAGGTAAGTGACTCAGGCTAGGGTGTGTTTCGACTTACACCAAAATTCGGGTTACATCATTATTGTAGGAACGGAACTGTGTCGTAACCCAAGGACCCCCGTATATATTTTTTTTAAAAACCACACTTAGTTTTCTAATTTCTATATTCTTCTCAAAACTCAGAATCTGGTAAATAAAAGTTCACTTAATTATCCCAGGAGTCCAATTAAAAACAGAAGCTGGCTGGAACAAAAACCTGCAGCCACAGTGGGTCCCCAGGACCGAGTGTGAGAACTCCTGAGCTATATAATTCAGACATTCAGGGTAAAAGGGTTGTGTGCTATACCAGCGCTGAAAAAGTACAGAAAAACCCAAAATTTAAAATGGCGTGATACTGGCATTTTACATCAGCCTTCTCCACAATCCCCTCCCCAACATCCTCCCATCCTTCAACACTCAGTATTGCAGTTGTAGTAAAATGTGTGTTTCATAGACTTAATGAAATGAGAGTACACGCAGTTAGAACTTCATGGGGGTCGTCCCCCCACCCTTACTGCTTTTACATGATCAGGACTTCACGGCTATCAACAGGGAAGCAGTGTGTAGTGCAACATATTGGGGTGGGGGGTTTGCAAGTAATTTGTGGTGCACCAGGTTCGCAAGTAATTGTGTGGTGCACCAGGAAGCCTGAAGTAAGACAGGATTTTGGATTTATCTAATATTTGCTTCGGAACTAGTTTGGTACCAGTACTGAGATCCAAAGCTGGTGTCACCGTCTCCAGCCCACATAACATAGCTGGTCTCACTATCGTCCTGTAGACCTTCCCTTTCACTCTTGCTGATACCCGTCTGTCACAAATCACTCCTGACACTCTTCTCCACCCACTCCACTCTCCTCTCTTCCACAATCCCCATTACTCTGTACTGCTGATCCCAAATATTTAAACTCATCCACCTTCGCCAACTCTACTCCCTCCATCCTCACCATTCCACTGACCTCCCTCTCATTCACACACATGTATTCTGTCTTGTTCTTACTGACCTTCATTCCTGTTCTCTCTAGAGCATATCTCCACCTCTCCAGGGTATCCTCAATCTGCTCCCTACTCTCGCTACAGATCACAATGTCATCAGCAAACATCACAGTCCACGGGGACTCCTGTTTAATCTCGTCTGTCAACCTGTCCATCACCATTGCAAATAAGAAAGGGCTCAGAGCCGATCCCTGATGTAATCCCACCTCCACCTTGAATGCACTAAATCAGTTTTATTAATCCTATACATAAGAGATTTGACAAACGAGAGGAAAACATTCAGTCCATCAAGCCCGTTTGTTTAGCTAATAGCTAAACTGTCCCAATGTCTCATCTAGATGTTTTTTAAAGTTTGTCAAGGTTTCTGCTTCAACTCCATTTCTTGGTAGTTTGTTCAAATTATCACAACTCTTATTGTAAGGAAGTGCTTCCTGGCTTCCGTTCTAAATGCAATTCCGTTTAATTTTCACTGATGCCCTCAAGTTCATGATCCGAGCTGAAAAAATGTTGCTGGATCTACTTTATCAATGTCTTTAAGGATTTTAAATAAATGGATTAGGTCTCCATGCAGTCTGCTCTGCTCGAGACTACACAGGTTTAATTCTCTAAGTCTGTCAGAGTAGGACATGTCATTAACTCTTTAACTACCATTTTATACACCAGTCTCAGTTATTTTTGTCCAACGTCCTTTTACTTGAACCTACCGGTAGCATCCGCCATCTATCCTCTGCTTGATTCACTACAAGTACCGTGTCGCAATGGTTTCCCTTCAGTGTGCTCCCAGCCGATTTTATGAGTGGATGCTCAGTCACAATCTCCATATGGTGCATTTGGTGACACTGCGTGGGTACTTACGTAGGTTTAACAATAATGAGATGTTCTTGCAAAGACTTTGTCTGCAAAGAACATTCAACAACTGAAGTGAAATATGAGCCATGTGCAAATCCTGCAGTGGATGAAAGTGTGATGGGTGACAAGTGAGCACTGGAGAAATGGATCGGGTTTATTGTCAGATAGTCCTAGACTTTGTTATACTATTCAGTAATATAATATTAAATTACATTAAAAACATGTACAATTTAAAATTTTTTGCAATATTTTATATTACAACCTCACATCATGCATTTAAATAGCTATTTTTACACTGGTGCATAAACTACATTATGAGATGAGAAATGGTGCGAGTTAAAGAGTGCGAGGGTTAAATTCTGGGAGACACCTGGTTGCTCAACTCTGTACAGCTTCAAGTGCTGCTATGTCTTTCTTGTGCCATGGTGACCAGAGCAGCACCCAGTACTCCTGATGTGGTCTTACCAGTGCATTATATATGTTGACCATAAAATCCCTTGACTTAAATTCAATAAATTTTATGATATAACCTAACCTAACATTTTATTTATCTTTTTAATTGCTTCTCTTCATTGCTTAGTCGATGAAAATGATACGTCAAACCCCTAAATCCTTTTCAAAGGTTGCTTTCTGTATGACAAGTCTCCCATCTTGTATTTATAACTGATGTTCCTTTTGCCGACATGTAGCACTTTGCACTTTTCTACATTAAACTCCATTTTCTAGGTATTCACCCATTTCTGAAGCTTGTCCAGGTCATTTTGAATTCTTTTTGCTGCCTCCTTAGTGCCCGCCATCTCTCCAGTTTTCGTGTCATCTGCAAATTTGACAAGTTTACAAACTATACCAGTATCAATGTCATTAATATAAATAAGAAAAAGTAATGGACCAAGGACAAGACCCCCTGAGGGAACTGCACTGATGTCCTTGATCCATGTGGAGCATTCTCCTCTTATCTGTACTCTCTGTCTCCTGACAATTAATGAACTAGAGATCCGGTTTTGCTGGTTATCTCTGATGCCTACAGTAGCTTGTTTCAGAATTAATCTTTGGTGTGGGACTGTATCAAATGTTTTTAAAGTCTAGGTAAATTATGTCATATGCTTTGTTTTTTGTCAACTATTCTGGTTGCTTCTTCAAAAAAAAATCTAAAAAATTGGTTTGGCAGGACCTTTTGCACATAAACCCATGCTGGCTACTCTTTAGAATGTGATATTTAGAATACCAGTAGCGGCATACTGCACGATAACGTGCAGTGAATACACTTAACTTACAGTCATATGAAAAGGTTTGGGACCCCTCTCAGCCTGCACAATAATTGACTCTACTTTCAACAAAAAAGACAACAGTGGTATGTCTTTCATTTCCTAGGAACAATTTGAGTACTGGGGTGTTTTCCGAACAAAGATTTTTAGTGAAGCAGTATTTAGTTGTAATTAAAAATTGAAATTTGAAAAAATTAAATTAAATCAAATGTGAAAAACTGGCTCTGCAAAAATCTGGTTCCCCATGTAATGTTGCTGATTTGAATGCCTGTCACTGCTCAATCCTGATTACTTGCAACACCAAATTGGTTGGATGAGCTTGTTAAGCCTTGAACTTCACAGACAGGTGTGTCCAATCATGACATATAAAGGTATTTAAGGTGGTCAACTGCAAGTTGTGCTTCCTTCCCTTTGACTCTCCTCTGAAGAGTGACAGCATTGGATCCTCAAAGCAACTCTCCAAAGATCTGAAAACAAAGATTGTTCAGTCTCATGGTTTAGGGAAAGGCTACAAAAAGCCATCTCAGAGGTTTCAAATGTCAGTTTCAACTGTAAGGAATGGAATCAGGAAATGGAAGGCTACAGGCACAGTTGCTGTTAAACCCAGCAGGTCTGGCAGGCCAAGAAAAATACAGGAGCGGCATATGCGCTGGATTGTGAGAATGGTGACAAACAACCAGCAGATCAATTCCAAAGACCTGCAAGAACATCTTGCTGCAGATGGTGAATCTGGACATCGTTCTACAATTCAGCGCAATCTGCACAAAGAACATCTGTATGGCAGGGTGATGAGAAAGAAGCCCTTTCTGCACTCACACCACAAACAGAGTCACTTGTTGTATGCCAATGCTCATTTAGACAAGCCAGATTCATTTTAGAACAAAGTGCTTTGGACTGATGAGACAAAAATTTGAGTTATTTGGTCATATCAAAAAAGTGCTTTGCATGGCGGAAGAAGAACACGCATTCCAAGAAAAACACCTGCTACCTACTGTCAAATTTGGTGGAGGTTCCATTATGCTGTGGGGCTGTGTGGCTAGTTCAGGGACTGGGGCTCTTGTTAAAGTCGAGGGTCGGATGAACTCAACCCAATATCAACATATTCTTCAGGATAATGTTCAAGCATCAGTCACAAAGTTGAAGTTACGCAGGGGCTGGATATTCCAGCAAGACAATGATCCAAAACACAGTTGGAAATCTACAAAGGAATTCATGCAGAGGGAGAAGTAAAATGTTCTAGAATGGCCGTCACAGTCCCCTGACTTGAATATCATCGAAAATCTATGGAATGGGATGATTTGAAGCAGGCTGTCCATGCTCGACAGCCATCAAATTGAACTGAACTGGAGAGATTTTGTATGGAAGAATGGTCAACAATACCTCCATCCAGAATCCAGACACTCATCAGAGGCTATAGGAGGACAGCGTCTAGAGGCTGTTAGATTTACAAAAGGAGGCTCAACTAAGTATTGATGTCATATCTCTGTTAGGGTGCCCAGATTTATGCACCTGTCTAATTTTGTTATGATGCATATTGCATATTTTCTGTTAATCCAATAAACTTAATGTCACTGCTGAAATACTACTGTTTCCATAAGGCATGTCAGATATTAAAAGGAAGTTGCTACTTTGAAAGCTCAGCCAACGAGAAACAAAAATCCAAAGAATTAAGAGGGGTTCCCAAACTTTTTTATGACTTATAGTTTTCATGCTCTTTCTCTGCACGTTTAGCATTCGTTTGCTCAGAAGTTGATGTGCTTGCTGCTTCCTGAGCGGCCCGCTTCTTCTCTTCTTCCGTCAGTATCTTTTCTCGCTAAAACTGATTAAGTCAGTTTTTCTGTTGCAATTACTTAGTACGTTTTTTTTAATTTTTCAATCTGCCTCAAGAATGATTTAAGATATTAAGAGGCAGGGGAAGTGACGGCAACGATGGTTGAACAACGCCCGTACACATGTGCGGCATGGCCGCCCTGCAGCACACTGTCAAGAGTTGATTCTACAATAAAATAAAAACAGTAATAAAAAATCATCACCCGAAAGTGGGACAGTAGAGGTCACGTAGTATATGTGTACCAAATTTCAGGTCAAACGGTTTGTGAGCTGCAGATGATTTAAAATCCTGGACATACACACGGACAGCCATGGTAGCGTATTATATAAGAAGATAATTTTCATTTAGGTAATATTCCAGTTTATTTCTTATACTTTCCATAATTTTTCATGGCAAAGAAGTAAGACTGATTGGTCTGTAATTACTAAGGATCCATTTTGCCTCCCGTCTTGAAGATTGGAGTCACATTTGCAACTTTCCAGTCCTTGGGTACTTCTCCTTTCTGAAGTGACTGCTGAAATATGCCTAATAAGGGTTTATAGATGATGCCTTTTCATTTCTTTCAATATTCCATGGGGTGATTCAGAAAGTAAAGCAGCATAGTAATTTTGTAAGGCTAACTTCTCATATGCTTTCACCCCTGCAGAAAAGACAAAGAGTCATTTGGATGCACCTTTGGAAGAGAACATCAACCGCATTATTCCCGAAGAAGGCACCGTGGAGGCCAGGACCATAGAAGATGCCATCGCAGTGCTCAGGTCAGTACTCATCTGTTTCACAAGGAGACAACTGAGATAAACCACTGATGCGTTCATCAGCTAGGATGTGTTGATACAGTGTCCCTCTATTATATAAAAAAAATCCTGGGACGAGATACAACTTTTTCAGGGAGATACTTTCAAGTCCCATGAGACAAGACTTTGTGCCAAGAGATTTAACCACGCCCAGGGTCGGAAATAAAAGACAAAGAGTAGTTGACAAAGAAGAACGCCATAAAGAGGTTCCAAAACGTTGGTGCGATACACCTGCAGAGTAGATTAGAGATAATGAAAGTACTAAAAATCGAAAGTCTCAAAAAAATGATAGTAAAGATTGTATTAGCGCAAACAAACGGAAATTATTACTCCGTGAAATAACAGAACAGCGAAAAGAGATTGAATATATTGATCAGATTTATACTTTAAGTCGGAGACTTGTAGATTGTCTAATTCATGTTGCCATCAGGGAAAAGTAGTGTTTCTTCCCAATGAAGAGGTTTATTCAGGCGAATTAAAAGATTTGTTGTTTGGTGAAAGTGCACACACGAGTGGCAGAGGCATGAAGTGGCTGGCGTGTAGCACAGGTTGGGGGGTTGGCCCCTAATTATACTAAAATTAGTTTTGGTGTAATACTAGAGTTTAATTTAAACGGCAAGGGGTGTCATGAAGGAGCAATATCGGCGCCATTGCCTCAGGAATTAAGCATCTGAGGTGCAAATTCTGTGCCCTGTTGCAGTCTGGGTACAACTTGCACATTATCCCTGAGTCTGATTGAGCTTGAGCTTTTCTCTAGTTTTCTTGATTTTTCTGTTGTAATCAAATACAGTTTCATGCAAAAGTGTGGACCCCTCTGGCCAAATTACATATTTTGTTGACATCTGAAGTAAAGAAGAGTAAATACAACTTTGACAACAAATACACTAAAACAGTGCCATTTTTATAAAGTGTAATGTATGGTTCCATTTGCTAATGTATGGTTACATTTTATCGGATGAAGTGGAAAAAAAAACATGTAAGAGTAAACGTTTGAACACCTTTTGAGTTTTAAGGTCTTAAAACTCACTAGGCTGTTAGTCTGCTCTGGTTTAGCTCATTAGATCTGGTCAAGAGTTGCCATTACATAGCCTTGCAAAATAGTTTGACTTTTCAAACATTGTGCAACACTCATCAGTTGTGGGCTGTTCTAAGCAACTTAAAGAGAATCTGAAAATTAAAATAAGTGATGTCTACTAAGCTTGGAAATGCTATAAACAATGTAAGGGAACAGACAAGACCATGATGAAGATGTGTTGTGCACCACCCTGTTAACCCCGTATAACTGAATATTTTAAAGTAAAGAAAACACACAATAATTGTAAAAATGAATTCTCAGAAGCAAGTTCATAACAAAACCGATATAAGATGGTGGATCTTCCGGCTTTGAAAGCGTCCTGCAGGAAGAGGCGGGACTGGGCGGCCGGACGCCGGAAGTGACATCAGTGGTGGTAAAGCTGTCAGTCTTCCAGTCTGCAGAGATAGGAAGAGAAGAGTCATTATTACACATCACCAACTCCTGGAGTGGTGGGCTATTATATCACCCAAGTCCTTAAGTTGGCCGCTATGTGCACGTGGGTTACAACAGATGTCAAAGCGCTTTGAGCTAGCGATTTTCACGGTCCAAAACATCATTAAGGAATAATAGTTAGGGGCAACCAGTGTATTCAAGACACAATCTGGAACACCAAGACAACTGACAGAACAGCAGAAAGCCAAAGCAAAACTTCCAAATGATGGCAAGGGACCTGCCATGAAAGGAGTGGTGGTGCACTGCGTTATTATGCAAACGTGGCCTGTATGAAAGAGCCATCAAAAAGAAACCTTACCTGCAATCTCATCAAAAAAAGTCCTTTCAGGTGTGCAAAACAGCATCTTCACAAGGTAGGGATTTTCGAACTGAGTGCTGTGAACAAATGAAGTTAAATTTTGAACTTTTTGGCCACAACTGCCAAAGGTCTGTTTTTGAGGAAAAATGGAACAGAATTTGAAGAAGTGCTGCATGGTTCTGGTAGGGTCTGTTGTAGCTGAGAAACCATTCTTGAGGAAATCTAACATGCAGAAGAGACTGCCGTATAGAAAAGTTCATAAAGCATGTTGTGAGGACATATAGCAAAAAATCTTATGGAGTGATGGGTCCAAATTTGAACTTTTTGTCTTGCGAAGATGCCAGCGTATCTGAAGAGTTGCCAAGAAGTACGCAAATGGGCTGTCTGCAGGCTTCTGAGTGGCACAGTCAAAGCTCTGTTATGTTCTGGGGTTGCATTTCAGTCAGCAGTGTACAGGATCAGGTCAAAAGTGATGGAATGATGGCTGCTGAGATATGTGCCTAAATTTTGATTGACCTCTTCCATACCTTTGGGGAAAACAACTTATTAGCGAAAACGTTATCTTTTAACACGGTAACGACCCCAAACACAATTAAGATCTACTTAGAGCAGAGGTCTGCAGTTTGAACACTAATAAGATTAGGTTGGCCACCTCAGAGACCCAAAGTCAGCACAATTAAAGACCCGTGGAATCATTTAAGCTGAGAAAAGAACAAAAGGCAGACATATCAGAGGACAAGAAGAACTGACCAGAAGACATACTTTCAAAAATGATACAGCAGTGGACCAATGTGAATTGCTCTGTTTTGACGTTCTAATGAGGCCACACAGATTTCTCTCTAACTATATCAGTTCCAAGCTAAGGTTTGGACAACTCTGGCCATATCTTGTATATAAACATCTACGCGTGGAAGTGTGTGTGTCTCTGTCTAGCCCGGAAGTAAAAGGTGGAGTCAGGGTAAGGGCTTCCACCTCCAAGGATACACAAGCGAGGCCAGCACGTCGGCAAAGCGAAACCTCAGAAGAGAGAGTCACTCACTTAGCGGCTGTTTTAGCGGCTCTACTTTCCCGTATTGTATTATTAATAAGTAGCCTTTGTCAGAATGCCTAATCCCACAGACTTACCACTGTTTATAAGGTATTATAGTATATAACTTATCCCCACCTTCCCTTCTATATCTATAACCTCAGGCAATTAGGTGTAGTAAAAAGACAAGAAGGAGTTAAGTTACACATAAAATAATGTATTATTGATAATATTCATAAATAATAACAATATGCAAAGTACATTTGAATATTGGCTACCATACAACCTTATTAAATGATGATGTGTAGTTTCAGGCGGCACACAGACTTGTAGTTATTTAAAAATGTCTCTAGTTAAAGCATCATTCAGCTTTCTTCAGAACAGGCTGCATTGCCTGCCTCAATATGGCTGCCGAGTTGTGCTCTCCATTGTGTTGTCTTCTTCAGTTCATGGTGTTATGGTCTTCATCAGTTTGGTAAGAGAGATATGCTTCTTCATGATCAGAGGTTAGTAAGAGAGAGAGAATGTGGTTGAGTAAGCAGATTTGTAGATTCTCTGTCCAACCCCTAGAGCCAATAGGACGTCATGGTACTTAAAAGCTTCTGATCCAAGCCAATTCCAAACAGCCATACTTCAGACCAATGGGGGAATAGAACATCTTCACACCTGCCAACCCCAAAGCTATATGTCTTTATGGCTTTCATGCGGGGGTTGAAAGACTTTAGCAGAGAAACACTCGCCAAACTGGTTTAAGGCACGTCCTCCCCCAACTCTGTCGTAAAATTCAAAGAGACCCATTCCTAAAGGGGGGGGTAAACGTGAATACTTCTCATTAATGTAACACTAAATTACATTGCTTTGCCTAAATTACAAATAAAGACATACAAAATTTTTATCAAGTTAGATGCAAAATCTTACATCACAACAGCAGCTAATACAGAATCTAGTTGAGCACATCTGCAAAACGGTATCCCTTTTACATTTCTTCCCACCGCTAATACACAAACGATGCGAGCACGTCGGCAAGGCGAAACCTCCTAGGAGAGAGATGCCCAGAGCAGTTCCTTTCAATCACCTTGACATCTTTGCATTTCAATTTTTTTTCCTGACAATTTCAAAAGGTTCTAGGACGCCTAGCTTTTTACAGCACGGGCTTACACACCTAGTGACATAATAAAAACATAAAACAACTTTTAGTTGTGAGGTCTCAAAACTTTGTTAGTTCATTAGTCTGGTCTGGCATAGCTGATTAAGTATTAGTCTGGTCAAGAATTGTCGTAAGGAATTGTCAGCTGAAGAGTCCAGTAAATTTTTTGACTCTTAAGAAATTGCGCAGCAATCAAACACCAACCTTGGAATCGCCTAATCATCTGGCTGAAAACATGAAAAATCAGCTGACTGTTGCCTACAAAACAAAGGAAGAATGTAAAAAATTATCAAAGTGCTTTCAGGTAGCATTTTCCACATTTTGAAATGTCATAAGACAGCTAAGGAAAGCGTGGAGGTCTGAAAGAACAAGCAATTCTGTCTGTCATCTTTCTTATATGCAGTGCAGGAAAACAAACCACAACCCCCATGTGACTACAAGGAACCTGTGGAGAATGGCATGATGGTGCACTGCTCTCCTGTAGACATGCCCATTGTGGAAGAGCCACCAGAAAGAAACCTGACCTGTGACCATCACAAAAAACATTATCTGCAAAAGTCAGAAAGGGATTTTGAAACCATGTGCTTTAGACAGATGAAGTTTAAATTGAAATCTTTGGTCACAAAGGATTTATTCAAAGAAAGAAAGCAGCAGCATTTGACAGAAGAACACCATAAGTATGGAGGTGAATCTATTATACACTGTACAAGTACAGGGAAGAATAGATTACACTGAACATCAAGAAATCCTCAAGGAGAATGTCAGACCGTCGGCCAGGAACCTGAAGCTGAACAAAGGATGGCTTCTATACCAAGACAATCCAAAACACATTGCTATGAAATACCCTAAAAAACATGAGATGAATGTTTTGAATGGCTCTCATGGTCCCCTAACTTGAACATCATTGAAAATCTGTGGGTAGATCTTAAACATGCTGTGACAGCCATAGGATATCTCACAGCTGGAAAGTGATCTTGTTGTAAACTAGGGAGTCCCAAAAACTGTTTCAAAAGACCCCATAAGTGGAAGGACCTATCAAACTGGGGCTCGCAAAACATAAAGACTAGATAAACAATCATTGTAAATAAAAATAGATTTATTTTACAAAATTGCTCTGAATCAAAGGAAGCTCTGAGGAGCACAAAAGGCAAAAGACAGAGTTGCCTGAAATAGACGATCCAGAGCAAACATGTCCCAATACAGATTCATAATATCATTAATAATAATCCAGAAGTTCAAAAAAAATTATTTGCCCGATAAAGCAGAACTCGCCAACATCACAAAGCACATTCACTAAATCGCAACAGGCTGTGTGCTTCCTCAGCCTTTATACATGTGATCCCTGGGTTGCCCACAGCCTTGGCATATTCTTGAACTCGGGACATTGACAGTAATGACTGGGATGGGCTAGTGCAGTGAGGAATCAAAAAAAACAAAATCAGTGAAAATGTGCATTGTGCTTTTTTTTTTTTTATCCAGCAAGGCAGTGTTCATAAATAAAACCCATTACTCATCTGTGGGAGTTAAAAGATCAGTCCATAAATAAATAACTTGATCCTTCTTCTTCTTCTTCTTCTTCTTTCGGCTGCTCCCGTTAGGAGTCGCCACAGCAGATCATCTTTTTCCATCTCTTCCTGTCCTCATCATTTTGCTCTGTCACCCCCATCACCTGCATGTCCTCTGTCACCACATCCATAAACATTCGCTTAGGTCTTCCTCTTCTCCTCTTACCTGGCAGCTCTATCCTTGGCACCCTTCTCCCAGTATACCCAGCATCTCTCCTCTGCACATGGTCCAAACCAGCGCAATCTCGCCTCTTTGACTTTGTCTCCCAACCGTCCAACTTGAGCTGACCCTCTGATGTCCTCATTTCTAATCCTGTCCATCCTCGTCACACCCAATGGAAATCAGCAAAATAAATAACTTGATCCAAGAAAGGTAAAATCAAGGTTAAAACACTGTTAACATCAGGATGCCCAAACACCCCATGCTCCTGCAATACCCCCTGCCACCTCCGCTCACCCCTCATGTTTCCACAGCACGGGAGAGACCCAGACAAGCCCAATACCCATTTTGACTCACATCACAGCCACCTCAGTAAATCGCCATTGAGAGAGAGAGAGATACTTTATTGATCCAGAGAGAAACTGATAGCGAAGAATTATATCAAATAACAAATACTTTGCAAATAATGCAATCACAAGCTGGTGTAAACAATAATGCCAGTGTAATGGGAATTGTGCAAATATTACTATACTACCAAAGTGACAGGTGGCACATAATATTAAAGTGACAGATACTCAAATGTCATCTCTCTATTATAAAAAAAAAATCTAGCAACAATACGAGACCTTTTTTCCTGCGACGAGACATGATCTTTTGAAGAGAGACACTTGCACATCCCGCGAGACGGTCAAGTCACGTCATACTTACAACCTTTGGAACAAGTCCCGTAAAACACATGTAGAGCAGGTTAGAGATCATGGAAGTAGGAAAATTCGAAAGTCTCACAAAAATGAGAGTAAACATTGCATTAGTGCGAACAAACGGAAAATATTACTCGGTAAAATAACGGAACAGCGAAAAGAGATCGAATAGTGTTTGAGGATGTCTGGGGGGAGAAGAGAGACAAGGCAGTGAGACAAAAGGACAGCTGCTGTACAGGCTTTTACACGTTCGGAGCACCGCACGAGATGAGATCACATGGCACAGCAGCAGCAGCTGATTGAGCAAAGAGGAGGTAAAAATAACAACTGTTATTTGTTTCCCATTGTATTACCGTTTCAGAGGAGTTTTGGAGGAGCAGCCGCATCTCTTTGGGGTGCGTTCAGGCCCCACTCTTCATAATGTCGCATAGCGCTTTCTCGGTCAGGATATGGCGAGCGAAGTTAATATTAAAGTAAAATAAAGAGACATGGTCTAAGCTGACAGGGTAACATATTTAAAGTGACACGTTCTGAAAGTTTATATACAGTAGTGACCCAGAGGTGAGATATTAAAGGTAGTGCCTAGCTAATACAGGGTGTCCCAAAAAGAGTATCGGAGTTTCAAAGAGCTATATTTATTGAATTATACAAGCATATATAAAAACTGTTATATTCACGTGTTTCCCACATTGTTCTTAAATGTTCCATTTGTCCCCCACGAGTAACTGTAACAATATCGAGGTGGTATTCAAATTCCTGCCAAACTGTCTCTGACATATCAGGATTGATGCTCTGAATGGCAGCCATTATCTTCAACTTCATTTCGTCCAAAGTTGTAGGGCATTGGTGGTTGGAACACTAATCCTTTGACGTATCCCCAAAGGAAAAAGTCACATGGGGTGATATCTGGGGATCTTGGAGGCCAATGGTGGAGTGACAAATCTTGATTCCCAGATCAAGGTGCCCCATCCTGTTGAAAAATGAAATCGGCTGGTTCTTGATCTTCCAATTGAGGAAACAGCCAATGTTGCAGCATTTGCAGATACACAGCCCCTGTTACTGTGGCTCCTTCAAAAAAGGAAGGCCCGTAAACTTTCGACTTGGAAATTGTGCAAAAAACGTTAGTCTTGGGGGAGTCTCGTTCATGTTCAATAACTGCATGAGGGTTTTCTTCACCCCAGATTCGTACATTATGACCTTCCCACTAATGTGAAACGTGGCCTCATCACTGAAGATAATCATGGAACAAAAATCTTCATTGGTCTCCAAATTTTGCTGGGTGAAAGTTGAAAACTCAACTCAACGCGTCTTATCCCCTCGTCTAAGGGCCTGAACCAACTGCAGACGATACGGTTTCATAATTAACCGGCGTCGGAGAATTCTCCATACACTTGACTTTGGTATCTGTAACTCATGACTTGCTCGTCGAACTGATTTCGATGGGCTCCGAGTGAACGCAGTTTTCACTCGGGCGACATTCTCAGCAGAGGAGGAAGTTCGAGATCGCCCGTTGCTTTTCCTTTGCAGATACACCCATTATCCCGAAATTGCCGGTACCATCGACAGATGTTATTGTCATTCGGAGGGTCAGTCCCATATTTTTGATGAAATGCTCGCTGCACAGTAACAACTGATTGAGTTCTGGCGAATTCGCAAACGCAAAAAGCCTTTTGTGGTGGCACAGCCATAACTGCAAACGTAACTAATCGAAACAACACACTGTTAGCTTTTTGATAAGCACTAGCACCATCTACCGGCAACGAAATGAAACTAGATTAATTCCTCAAGACGCCTCTAGGTTACTCTGCAGTCTCCGATGAATGGGCGCCAAGCTAAAAAAAACTCTTTAAAACTCTGATATTCTTTTTGGGACACCCGGTATAGTGTATGAGCAGAGAAGTAGCATCAGGGCCAGAACTCAACCACCCATTCCCAAACTCCTTTGCTAGGAAGAGTTAAAGATTCTAATGGTTCAGGGCACAAAAGATCTTTTGTATCTATCTATAATGCAGTTCTGTGATAGTAGCCTACCACTAAACAAACTTCTCTGCTTAATTATGGTGATGTATAGTGGGTGATGTTCACTGTCCGTAATAGACAGTAGCTTGCATAGTGTCCTGCTCTCTGTTTCTGTCACCAGCGAGTCAATTTCTATACTAACCACAGATCCTGCTCGCATGATCAGCTTGTCAGTACGCTCAGCATCTCTCTCCTTCAAGCTACCGCTGCAGCACACCACAGCATAGAAGAGAGTGCTGGCAACCACCGACTGATAGAACATCTGCTGGAGTTTCTTGCATATGTTAAAGGAGCCCAGCCTCCTCAAAAAATAGAGCTGGCTTTGCCCCTTCCTGAACACAGCCTTTGTGTTTTCTGACTAGTCCAGCGTGTCATCCAACTGCACTCCAAGGTATTTTATAGGTCTTGAACCCCACTCCACATCAATCCTTTCAAAGGACACCGGTCTCAGGACCTATGGTAATCCAAGACCATCTCCTTAGTTTTGAAAATGTTCAAAAGCAGTTGGTGTGACCGACACCATCCCACAAAGTTACTTAGCAGACCCCTGAACTCCTATTCCTGTCCACCCCAAACACACCCCACCAATAGTAGTGGGATACTCGGAGACAGTGTGTCCATCGTCCTGCCCTCCTGCCTTCGGTCCTGCAGGACCCCTGGAGCTCTCAATCGCTCCTGCTTAACCAAATTACTCAGTGAGATTGACCCGCTTCTGGAATGCTGTTCTCCTCACTCCCTCACCTGTCCATTCCACTGGCTTACAATCCTGATCTTCTCCCTGCTCTTTGCCAATTTTTCTCATTCTTGATTTACTTTTTTCTCTCTTTTTCTTTCTTTATCATGATTCTTTTTACTTTCTCTATTTAGGCTTCTTTTATACCTTTGTGTGTGCAAATGCTTTTCTTAACAATCTTTGGAGTGTCAGTGAGGAATAGTAGAGCCAGTTGTGCCTGCATATTAAATAAACAATCCACTTGTTTCCCCACTGAACACTAGACAGTCTCATGGCTTTGTAGCAACCCACACCCACAAGCCTGTCCCGTACTACCAGAGACCCCTCACACGCAGCACCACAGTAGGGGACTGATGGCAAGCTCTTGATGCCAATAAACAGGTGCCCCCCCCCCCCACTTTGGAGAACCACACACAAAGCACAAAGAACATGTTAACACCGGCATGGATACTTATACATAAAATTATATGCAGAACTAGTTAAAAAAACAGAATAATGCAAATGTTAATCATAAACAACATCATCATCATAAAAAGTGGATCAAGCATGAACAGAAAAAAAGATGTAAAAATAGAATTTAAATATCAAGGAAGAA
Organism: Erpetoichthys calabaricus; assembly: GCF_900747795.2. Lineage (NCBI taxonomy): Eukaryota > Metazoa > Chordata > Cladistia > Polypteriformes > Polypteridae > Erpetoichthys > Erpetoichthys calabaricus. The sequence goes on along the minus strand of NC_041405.2, from coordinate 152,673,611 downwards.
CAAGATAAAAAGTCCAAAACAAAAATTCGTAATTTCCTTGCTGACTGTAACAACACTTGCAAGCCACAATTTGTGACAAATGAGGTGTTAGTAAGTACTGAATTCGTAGGTTGTCCAAACTTTTCAAAATGTCATATTTACTTTTATTTGTTAATATTTTTTAGTTCATCAAAAAAAATCGTAATTGTATGTTAACATTATTATAAAAATGCCATTGTTTTAATTTGTCATCTTGACGTTGTAATAACTGTTTTGAACCTCAGCTTTTAACAAAATATGTAATTTGGCCAAGGGTGCTGGGAATATCTGTCTATCTGTCGTGAAGGCTAGGGGGCACCACTGAGCCCCAAACCCCATTCACGAGCACACAAATCGGTTCCACATTCAAATAAAAGGGTATTTATTGCAAGAATACCTTGTACAAACAATAAACAGGTTGTCTGTCCTTCTTTCACTCTTCTTCTCTGTCTACTGCTCTACTTCCACTCCTCCAAGATGATTGCTACCTTTCTTCCTCCCAGCCTGGACTCGCCTCAACAAGGCCTTGCAGTCTCCTTTATTGAGGACACAGAAGTACTTCCGGTGATGTGATATAGCCAGTTGGGAACACTTTCAGGTTATGAGAAAGCCAGGGAGGTCTTCCCCTAGCAGCACCCTTTATCATCTTCCAGAGACCCCTACCGGGCTGCACCTCCGGATTCCAACTCCCATTTAGCCCTGCAGGTGTCAAAACTGGGATTCTACACGAGGGACACTGATATCTATTAAAGTGGGGGATAAACTGCTCCCTCCTGGTTCTTGTAATCTTTGGGGATCCCACTCAGGACGGGAAACATAAAACATTCTGGCATGGTATAGCCCACATTTAGTCCATCCTTCCATTATGGTATCCCAGCCGAGTAAGGACTACACCTCCACCCTGGGTGGGACACCCAACCATCCTCTATGACAGGGGTGGCAAACTCCAGTCCTGGAGTGCCGCATTGGCTGCAGGTTTTCATTCTGACCCTTTTCCTAATCAGTGACCTGTTTTCACTGCTAATTAACATCTTTTTCACTTCATTTTAATAGCCCTGTTTTTAAGGATTCAGTGCTCTCAATTAATTATTTACTTCATTAAATGACAGCCAAACAGAAATCAAATGTGAAACAAGTCAACAGTTGACCAGCTAAATTGGGGCTTCAAAGTCCAACTAATTTCACTCCAACCAGTTTCTTAATGAGAAGTCAATTCTTGCTGTTAATTAAACTCATTATTTAATTCTATGGCTTGTCGCTGCTCTCATTCGGACACAACAGACATTTCCAAAACTATTGATTTTCTGTTTTTTCTAAGAACACTGTCAAAATGTTTTGGGGACCTAAGGGATCAACCTTACTGAGACCTTCACCTTTCTTTATTTTCAGATATTATGTGATGGGCACAGGTGAGCTGGTCATGTGGCACCATGTTTTGTGTCTCATTATTGTTTGGCAGCTAATTAAAGAAAAAGAAACAACTAAGGGGCCTGAATCGAGTTAATTAAAATTAAGGCAAAAGAAGTTAATTAGCAGCAAAAACTAATGAAGAAGATGGTTAGAATGAAAACCTGCAGTCATAGCGGCCCTCCAGGACTGGAGGTTGCCACCCCTGCTCTAGGGCATCTGTTTGTCTGTCTGTAATATAGTGCCTTTAATATCTATCTGTCTGTCTAATCCTGCCAACTACTCTGTCTGTGTCTGTCTGTCTAATCCTGCCAACTACTCTCTATCTATCTATCTATCTATCTATCTATCTATCTATCTATCTATCTATCTATCATATAGTGCTTTTCATGTCTGTCTAAAATATAGTGCCTTTAATATCTATGTATCTATTGATTGACATTTTACATACACACACACACATATATATATATATATATATATATATTAGTGGAGGTGGCATGGTGGTACAATGTGTAGCACTGCTGCCTCACAGTAAGGAGACGGGTGGGTTTGTATCCCATGTCCTCCTTGCATGTGCTCCCCGTGTCTGGGTGGGTTTCCTCTTGCTGTCCAAAGACATGCAGGTTAGGTGGATTAATAAGGGTTAATTGGCCCATGTTTATGTGTGTGTGGCTTTGTGTAATTCGCCCTGCAATGGACTGGCACCCTGTTTGAGTCAGGGGGATTTGTTGTTCTTGGAGAATCACTGCCTTCAGTCTTCCTGCCAGCAGTCACCATTTGGGATGTCTTGGGAGGAGATTCCTTCCCCCTTGGATAATCACCAACGCATGTCGAAATGGGCCGATAGTGTTTGCTTAAACTGCCTGCAGCGATCCTCCACAGGACACTTGGCTAACAGTACACTACCCTTTCCCGTTGAGTTCAAAATTGTGAATCATGACCCTTCGCGACCCTTTTTTTAGACAGCATGCATCCCATAGTTTAAGAGCCTATGCTCTAGATCAGTGCTCCGCAACCGGTGTGCCACGGCACACTGGTGTGCCTTGAGCCGATACAGGTGTGACGCGGTCAAATAAGACAATTTTCTAACTAAATAATATTTCAATTGTCCTCCTTAGAAACACAATAACGAGAATACGTGCAATGAAATATTCGCGTAAGTAGCCTTTTAAAGGTTTCATAATTTTGTGTGTCATTTCTCTGAAATAATAAATCCCATTGCCTGGCACCTGGCGCCTACGACGTAGGCCCTACGTAGTCGCCAGACAACTCCGTAGTATGCTTTGATAAGCAGAGCGCTCCGTGCCCTCACCTAGATTCAATTCAAGCCGACGTATTAGTCGTGCTACGTCGCATTCACTCGTCTTGCGACAGTAGTTATCATTCATTACTATTAGCTGTGTTTCTGAATTGTGTATGGTTAACGTTCTTCGTGTGATTCATATTTAGTTTTATACCCCTTTAAATATGGATAAATTTTTACGTGGAAAAGATTCGTCTTCACGTACAGATAATGAAGAACCCAGCACAAGTGTTGCAAAAAAAAAAAAAACAAAGAAGATTGTCCATCCATCCATCCATTTTCCAACCCGCTGAATCCGAACACAGGGTCACGGGGGTCTGCTGGAGCCAATCCCAGCCAACACAGGGCACAAGGCAGGAACCAATCCCGGGCAGGGTGCCAACCCACCGCAGGACACACACAAACACACCCACACACCAAGCACACACTAGGGCCAATTTAGAATCACCAATCCACCTAACCTGCATGTCTTTGGACTGTGGGAGGAAACTGGAGCGCCCGGAGGAAACCCACACAGACACGGGGAGAACATGCAAACTCCACGCAGGGAGGACCCGGGAAGCGAACCCAGGTCCCCAGGTCTCCCAACTGCAAGGCAGCAGCGCTACCCACTGCGCCACCGTGCCGCCCCAAAGAAGATTGTGAAAAGGAAATACAACGAAGACTACATTCGATATGGATTCTCGTGGTGTGGTGACGAAACGGCTCCAAAGCCACAATGCATCATTTGCGGCGATCAGCTATCAAACAAGGCAATGGCACCCAGTAAACTAAATCGCCATCTGAATTCAAACCATCCCAGTTACGCCAAAAAGACAAACAACTCTTGTGTTAATTAAAAATGATAAGCGGTCATGCTTAAAAGATCTTGACCAAGAACTTCGGGTTGCGCTGTCAAATATTGAGCCGAATATAAAACTTTTGTGTTCATTGAAACAAGCGCAGGTATCACATTAATCAGTCATTATGTTATAATAATTATTAAGATTGCATAAAAGTAAATATAGTATAGTTTTTATGTATGTATACTTATAATAAATGTATACTTACAATAAAAAATGAAAATTTATTGTACAATTTGTGTATTAAATTAATATCTATATATCAGTGGCGTAGCTGGAGATCATGTTGCCCGGGCGGTGAAAAATTTGACGCCCTAAAGCTGAATGAAATTTTTTTTTGCGCCTCCTCAAGGAACAAAAAAAAAAAAGGAAACTACCGTAGTTTGGACGCCCCTAAATAGCTGGTGCTCGGAGCGGACCGATCCCGCCCTAGCTACGCCACTGCTATATATTTTAGCTTTTGACGTGCCGCGGAATTCTAGGAAGAACTTTGGTGTGTCCTATGTGAGAAAAGGTTGTGGAGCACTGCTCTAGATTGTCGAGGGTCCTAGGACCTCCCTTGTACCCTCTCCTCTTCAGATCGCTCCACAGGCTCTCAATGGGGTTTAGGTCCATGGACTGAGATGTCCACAGCTGGAAGCTTGATTTTAACCATTGTTGTGTTGATTTGGACATATATTTTGGGTCATTGTCCTGCTGGGAGAACCAGAGATGACTCAGTTTTTGTTTCTTGGCAGAAGAGCCAGATTTAAATTTAAAATCTCCTGATATTTCATGGTGTCCTGGAGTGTGTAAAATACTATACAAAACGATGCATATTAAAATCATACTTATACTATATAAATATAAGTGGCACATATTTTTAACATTTTTGGTAAACTTCTGGAGGTTGTTTGGAGAATAATTATTACTGTTCTTGTTGTATATTTTTATTCATGTTTTATCTGTGTGTAATTTACCAAATCATATTCTACGCAGATGAAAGGTTTATTACAGTATTTACTTCAGCAAAATCCCTGCTTTCACTGCAACTCTAAAAAAAATGTGTTTGTAAGCTTGGTGTGTGCCGCAGCTATAATCACTAAGCACCCCCATGAGGAACCATCATGCCGATCAGCAGTTGAGTGCAAGAAATATGCAGTCAGATGCAGGGTATAAAACTACACATATACATATTTATATATGGCGGAGTGGTGGCTCTGAGGCTAGGGATCAGCACTGGCAATCGGAAGGCTGCTGGTTCGAATCCTGTAAAATGCCAAAAGGGACTCTGCTGTGTTGCGCCCTTAAGCAAGGCCCTTAACCTGCAATTGCTGAGCGCTTTGAGTAGTGAGAAAAGCGTGCAAAGAATTATTATTTATTATTATATGCACACACACATTAATTCTTTTTGTCAGTATGCAGTCTTTTCTGTTGGACATTAATTTTTCATACAGTATGTGATTCACATGAATCCATCAAATGCACGCCGCCCATCTCTGACTTCTCTCCACCTTTATTTTGTCCTTTTCAGCGTGGCAGATCAGCTCGTCGATCGGCACCCTGAGCGGAGGATGAAAGCTGCCTTTACTGCCTTCGAGGAAGTGAACATGCCTCGGCTCAAACAGGAAAATCCCAACATGCGCCTGTCCCAACTTAAGCAACTGCTCAAGAAAGAATGGATGAAGTCTCCGGATAACCCCATGAATCAGAGACACTTGGCTTACAATACACCCAAATAAATGAAGTGGATGGGGTTGTCATCGTTTTTCCCCCCTCGTGATCCTGGCAGTGCCCTCTTTGTTTCAGATCAGGAAATTTCTAAAGAAGAACTGGATGAAGAAAATGTACAGAGAAATATTTCAATGCTTAAAGGAGACCGCCCAATAAATATCCAGCTAACACGACCCACGTCTACTGACTAGATTTTTTTTTTTCCCTCTCCCTTACTTATCCTACCCATCAAACCGGAGATTATACGGTTCATTTCATAAATAAAAGCCTTTTGACTTCTGACATACCCACAGAGGAAATGGAGATTTTTTCTTCTTCTTTTTGCACTTCATTACGCATCACCTGTGCGGTCAACTATATAAAAAGACAATTTCAGGCAAGGAGTTCTTAAAGCCGGTGACGGTCGACACTTTGACATGAAATGGCAGTGTGTTTAATTTGGTTGCTTTCTCCTTCTGGTAAATTCATGTCTAACGCGGATCATCTTTTCAACCCTGTACTTTCATGAAGATGATAAGCATGAGTATTGCATTGTAAGGAAGGGGCAGCCACTCCTGCCTCACTTCTTCTGCACTTACCCGGTAGAATTTTAGTCCATTTGCTTGTGATGGGGTGGTAGCCTTGACCCTCAACCTTTGTAGCCACATCAAAGCCACTCGGTGCTCAGAGACTGTTGGGTTCTTGATTTACAGAAGTAACCCAAGCCAAACCATTTCATATTTTTATAGCCTTTTTTTTTTTCACCACTGAATAGCCATTTCTTCGTTTATTTATTTCTTCGCCAGTCATTAGTGGTTTACATTCTTCAGACAGTGGCTTTGTACTGATATCCAATACAGCAAATGGACTGGAATGTTTTCCCCTTTTGTGTGTGTCTAGTGTTACTGTCTTTTGTCCTGTTTTTATTATCATTAGATAACCAGATGATGACTGTGGTGCAGTGTTGTAGGGTTGCCAGCCAGCATCATACAGTAAGTACTACTTATCCTTTAGTAGCCTGTATTTAGATTTTTATATCGGAATATTTCTGTGCACATGAATATTGGATATTGTTACAAAAAAAAAAAAACCGGACAAACTGATAAACGAGATATTTTGGGACCTTCTGGTGGGCAGTGTTGCAGAATGAAGCTCGTCCTTCATACTGCATGCACCTTCATTTGCCTCGCATGATGCTTTGCATTTTTAAATTCCCAAATGTTTTAGGTGTTGTTTATATTATGTATCATAAGCATTGTGTAAGAATTGCCAATTCTTTTTGCTTTTCAAACATTTAGGGTGTGTGACGATGACACTGTTGGTGGCTTTAGAAATAAATGTAATGAAAGTAAATACTTGTTTTATTGAAGTTTATATGATCTAAAATTGCTTTTGTTGTTTAAAAAAAACGAACATCCATATTACTAACCGAGAATGCTAAACCGGATGATGGACGCTGGCACATCCGGCAATGGGCCGTAGCTGCAAAAAGACATACTGCGCAGGCGCAAAAAGAGTCCGCGAGAGTCGGCTGAGGAGCCGAGAAAGGCGGACAAAAGAGGGCGAGAGAGGCGGATGAGGGTCCGCGAGAGGCGCAGGCGCAAAAGAGTCCGCGAGAGTCGGAGAAAGGCGGACAAAAGAGGGCGACAAAGGCGGATGAGGGGCCGCGAGAGGCGGACGAGACCAAAGAAAAAAGGAGTGAGCACATACAAAAAGTAGTCACAGAAATGAGGCAAAACGAAAAAAGGAAAAGGCACATAAAAAAGTAGTAAAACGCGGGCAAAGCACGAAACACATTGCACACAAAACTAAACACACCAAAAAAAAAGAACAGACGAGCGCACAACAGCAAGGCACGACCACACCACCCCCCCACCCTACAGGCACTGGACGGGACGGGACACACACCAAGAGGGGGATTCAACAAGCCCATGGAAGACAAAAAAAAAGAACACAAAACCACCCCACAGACCCTACAAGCAAGGGACGGGACACACACAAAGAGGGGGATTCAAACAAGACACAGGAACACAAAAAGAAAAAAGCCGCTCGTGCAACAACAACCCCCCCCCCCCCCCACACACACACACATCCATAAGAAGTGACACCCAAAGCCACATATTCTAAAGTGAACGTCAACACCTTCACACTAGGCAGCATAGTAGGTGTCAGCATAGGTGGATGTCCTTTCAATAAAGCACTATTAACCGTTCAACTGCAGAAAAGGATACATATTAACAGTGAGTGCGATCCTCCTTATTACTTATCCATATTTCGCATGCTGAGAAAGAAACAAGTCATGAATACACGGTCACGGGTACAAAACGATTCACGTGTCAAAGTGCTGCATCGAAAGAAGCACGATTTCAAACCGAAAGAGCTCGCGTATCAGACATACAAAAAAGGGAGCGAAGAGACAGAATAAATGAACAGAGACGTGAACAATGCGCAAATGAACTGACAGGAAAAAAAAAAAGCAAGACGCGAAAAGCAACAAGCTCAAATGACCGACATACAAAAACGGACAAGGCTCGATACAAACAATGCACGGCGTAGACTGAAACGGACTTTGCGCAAAGCCGAGGCGAATAAAAAAAAAGAATAAAATAGCGCGTCACAAATAATGGACATGCAACAAAAAGGCAATCAAACGCAAAAAGAAAAACATGCCCATCGCGGACATCAACACCACACACCTGTTAAACGCTTACGCCAAATGGCTGAAAGCGCCTTCAATAAGGAATCCACTATTGAGGAAAATTCATTGGGATTAATGAATGTCATTTGCAATCATTGTCATTCACTTAACTTCACAGAAGAAACAACTGGCAATACAAATAATGAATTTACACGTTGTTGTCAAAAAGGTCAGATTAGACTGCCTCCTTTACATTCATATCCTGAATATCTAAAGAAGCTTCTAACTAACGATGTGCCTGAAAGTACAAACTTTACGAACTGCATTAGATCCTACAATAGTTCATTTGCTTTTGCATCTACCAGAGTACATATCAGGCCACCAAAAGGCAATGGCCCATACTGCTTTCGCATATGTGGACAAATATTGCATCGCATTGGAACAGTGCACCCTGAAACGAATCAACAACGCAAATATGCACAAATCTACATCCGTCTTGATAAAGGACAAAGAACAAGATCCAAGACGATACAATCTGCCCGTCGTTAATGAAGTGGCAATTGTCTTTCAAAGTAAAGATGGTGAGCCTCCATTTCACAGAGATATTGTTCTACATTTACGTCCTGATAAAAACAACACACCTACATTCCAACGCATAGACATTTGCTTTCCGCTTCTTGATACTTTAACATACCCCATATTATTTCCAACTGGACAGGATGGATGGAGTGCTACAATTTCAAGAATTAAAAAACAGCAGGCACAGAGACAATCACGTGTATCCATGAATTTATCTCAGACGACTTAGTAAAAGAGATATTTGGAACAGCAATCTCATTGGACCAAATACCCCTTTTAACACAACGCACTATATTATGTCCAAAAAATATTAATGTTAATCACATTAATAACCAGGTCATTTCATTACTTCCTGGAGAGAGACAGATCTTTCTAAGCTCTGACAAAGTTGACTCTGATGACGACAATGAACATATAAATTTCCCCTTAGAATATTTGAACACTATTAACCCAGCCGGATTACCACAACACAACCTTGCCCTTAAAAACGTAACAATAATCATGCTATTAAGAAACCTTAACACAAAACAGGGTTTATGCAATGGCACACGTTTAGTCGTCAACACCATGACACGCAATGTTATTCAAGCAACAGTTCTTACATGTGCTGTTCTCATTCCTAGAATTGACCTTACGAGTTCTGACCTAGATTTACCTTTTACATTGAAACGGCAACAGTTCCCCATTAAACCTGCATTTGCCATGACCATCAACAAATCACACGGACAAACCATGCACAAGGTTGGCATCTACCTCTCTGAACCCGTTTTTGGACATGGACAACTTTATGTTGCCTTCTCACGTGTTCGACGTTCATCTGACGTTAGACTTAAAATTATAAATGATCCATGCCAAGGAAGACTCATTCAAGGACAAGAAACCATCTTTACTACTAATGTTGTATACAAAGAAATATTCCAATAAAACATTAATATATGCCAAACACTCTATTTGTTATTTCTATGCGCATCATCCAAAGCTGCACACTATTCTATTTCTAATTCATACATCTCACTCTTTGTCATGTCCCAACGCCAGGGGTTGGCGAGCGAAGCGAGCAGGGGGCGGAGCCCCCTAGTTCTTAATCTAATTCAGAGTTGCAGCCAAAGCGTACCCAGGCAGTAACTGGGCTCAAAGTACAGGGTGGCCCACGAAAAAGTAGCCTGCGTTACTATAGTATTACTGGCAGCCTTCCGTAAAGAAAGAAAGAACTTGAAATGCCAAAATCTTTACTCACTCTTTACAGAAAGTTCTGGAAATGATCCCCTTGTGCGTCAATGCAGTTTTGGACGCGCCTTAACATGTTGTCATATACGCGACGCAACTCTGGGGCACCAATGCTCTGAATTGCATTACGAATATTGTCTTCCAACTGCTGTAAAGTTCTCGGGTTATTAGCGTACACTTTTCCCTTCAAATTGCCCCACAGATAAGTCACATGTTGTTAAGTCCGGCGATCTCGGAGGCCACAATCCTTTGGTGACAATCCTGTCTTCTGTAAATGCCTCCCGAATTCGTGCCAGTGACACGTGTGACAAGTCGCGCCGTCCTGTTGGAAGAAGGCGTACTCGCGTTCTTCCAGCGTCAACTGTCCATAAAATTCCTCAAAAATTCTCATGTACACGTTCGTGTTCACTGTTGTCTCAAAAAATATGGGACCCACAATCCGAGTTCCAGACACAGCACACCAGACGCCGACTTTCTGATCGTGAAGAGGTTCCTGATGAATCGCATGCGGGTTCACTACTGACCAATATCTGCTATTCTGCGAGTTCACATACCCTGACAGGTGGAACCAGGCTTCGTCACACATGAAATACAGCAGCGGAACCATCAAACCACTCGCAATCGTTTCAAGTAGCCACGTGCAGTAATGCACACGTTTTTCCTTGTCGGGTTGCTTCAGTCCCCCAATAAACTCGGTGGAAGGGTTGGGTTGACAAGGTGCTACGGGGAAGGATTCACTCGGCACACCACTCTGGCAGGAAAGCGGGCTACTTTTTCGTGGGCCACCCTGTAGAAATGAATATTGAACAAGGGCGTCAAATTAGTCGCAAAGCCCCACCTATGCATACTGTTCACTCACAGAGAAGATCATTAGGAACAATGTCGCACAAACATTAGGAAGTTTTTCTTTACACAAAGAACGATAGACACTTGGAATAAGTGACCAAGTGGTGTGGTACACAGTAAGACTTTAGGGACTTTCAAAACTCAACTTGATGTTTTTTGGAAGAAATAAGTGGATAGGACTGGCGAACTGTGTTGGGCTGAATGGCCTGTTCTCGTCTACTGTAGAGTGTTCAAATGTTCTTAATTTGAGAAGAACATCTGTACGCCTTGCAGACATCCAATCAGCCAATGACGTGGCAGCAGTGCAATGCCAAAAATCACACAGGTACACTTCAGTTCATGTTCACATCAAACACCAGAATGGGGAAAAATGTGATCTCAGTGATAGAGCCGTTGGCGGGATTGTTGATGCCAGTTGTGCTGGTATGAGTATTTTGGATTTTCACACACCGCAAATGCAGTCCTAAGAGGTCTGCAGTGGCTGTAGGTTTTCACTTTAACCAGTTTCTTAATTAGAAGCCATTTATTTACTCCTAAGCCAATATGTCTTTTTGACATATTGTTTGTTACAATTCAGAATCTTTAATTGCCTACCTGTTTTACTTTTTAACAGCTGCATTCGGGTTTTAATTGTTGCCTGTCTTCTTGACCAGCCTTCAATTAATAATGAGGTGCAAATGACAAAAGAGTCCTTACCAGCTCTCCAGCTAACGTGCTTCCATTTAAACCTGTGTACATGCATCAGTTGGGTTGAAGATCAACTACGACAAAACTAAAGCTATGCTGATCGGCCAACTGCGTGACAATGTAAGCGCGATGCAGATACCCCCTACGTGAAGACAAGATTGTTGAGATTGTATGCGACTTCAGATTTTTCGGTTCGTACATAAGACAGACAAAAGAGTGTCTACTAGATTGGCCAGTGCCCCTGCCACCGCCTTTGGTATGATGGACAACATCTAGAAAGATCGCAACATATCCATCACAAAAGACGGTTCTATAATGCACAGTAATGACCTACGGCTTTGAATCATGGGTACTCCCAGATGTCATGGAACTCCAAATAGATTGTAGCAGTAGAGGCTTTTATCGACCTCTTGAACCCTCAGGTACCACGCCAAACACCAGGTAAAAGTCCAAGACTCTTTATTTTTATAATAATACACTGCACAAAGCACCCTCCACTCCACACTACTCATATAATCAATAAACACTATTCTCTACAATCACAATACCAATCCTCCTCTCCCAGACACTTCGCCACCCTTCCTCACAGCTCAGCTCAATGTCTGGGCTTTCCCATGGTCCTTTATACCCCCTGACCCGGAGGTGTTCCTGTTCCACAACCCACAAGTCCTTATTACTTCCGGGCCAGGGTAAAAAGTCCTTTTCTTCAACCCGGAAGCATGTCGTTTCTTCTTGTCATGTGATCATGACTCACTTCCGGGTTATAGGGCACATAAGAGTCCCAGAGCCTCCCTACAGCGACTCCCGGCGGTCCCCAAGGTATCCAGCAGGGCAAAGTCAATGAGGCCCTGCTGGAATTCAGGGCACGTCCATGCTGTCGGGAGAGCTCCCCCTGGCGGCCTGGGGGTGAGGGCCAGAAACTCTCGCCGGCCATCCATCACAAGATGCATTTGACCAGCGATGTCTGCAGCGCATCTTCAGGATTAAGTGGACAGTGAAAATTATGAATATTGAGGTGCACGCAAGAACAGCTCAACCAGCAGCAAGAGGCAAAATAAGGCAGAAGCGAATGGATAACAGCAGAATGTCATGGCGACAAATTCAGTGGAAGCTGACATACGGGAGGAAGAACCAGGCAGACCATGAATTCGCAGTGTATTTGGCATTCCTTGGATCATCACTTGAAGCTGCCAAAACCTGAGAACAATGGCGGCGTTTCATCGCGTTGACAGTCAGTGCAACAACGCACATGACTCGATGATGATGATGACATGCATCAGGAAGTATCTGTGATGATAAAATCTTTTAAAATAAAGAAGGGAAGGACCATATGGACACTATTTAAAGCTCTCAGAAAATAAAAAAGATATGTACAATTTTTGTTTTAGAAGAATGGAAGCACTAACAAGCCCTAGTGATAGAACTTTCTATTTCCCCAGGAAGAAATTTTGCTCTTTACAGAAGCTCAATAAACAGATAGAGATAAATATATACACACACGGGAAGTAAATTATAAAGAAAGAAATACTGACTTGGCAGTCTCAATACAAACTTCTTGACACACTTATCAAAAATTCATAGGCTGATAGTCCTCAGTGTTGGTGTGTCCAAACGAGGATGTGCAGCACTGTTTATAATTGTACTCAGTTTTGTTTTCATTCTCACCTCCTGTGTCCCATAACTGATCCTGCCCTTTTAATTAGCCTACTGATTTGGTGGGCCTATCTTGACGTGATGTTACCAGCCCAGCACACCACACTGGCCATTACAGAGTTTGTAGAAGATGTGAAGGATGTCACTTCCCACATCAGAGGAACGCCGTCTCCTAAGGAAGAAGAGCTTGGTCTGCCCTTTCTGTTATAGATCCTCTGTGTTCTGAGACCAGACCAACCTGTCACTGATATGGACGTCACAGTACTTGTAAATAGCCAGCTTCGTTATCTTATTGGCTTGGCTTCTTTTATTTTTTATTGATTTTATTTGAAGCAATTAACATTCCATACAATCAGTTCAAACTTGGCAAGCCAAAATTCAACCTCCAACCCTGGCTTCTAATTATGAAACTGGCTTGGAATGAAAACCTTCAGTCACTGTTTAACCCCAAGACTATAGTCATGTTCCCTTGCTCTAAATCCTCATCCAGTAAGTGGAAAGTCTGTGGACAAAAACGCCATGTTATAGAGGGAGGTCAGAGAAGAATGGCCAGACTGGTTCAGGCTGAAAGAAGGGCAGTGGTAACTCGGGTACTACTCTGTATAACTGTGGTGGTGAGAAGAAAAGCATCTCAGAATGCAGAACATGTTGTGGACACGGGCTTACCAAAACTGGACCACTGAAGTCTGGAAAAACACAGTCTGGTCTGATAAATCTCAATTTCTTGCTAAGGCACACAGGGTCTGAATTTGGTACTATTTGTATGAATCCATGCACCCATTCTGCCTTGTGTCAACAGTCCAGACTGGTTCTGGTGGAAAAATATTCTGTGGAATGTCACTTGCTGACCATGTATATCCCTTCATGGTCACAATCTACTCATCATCTAATAGCTACTTATGGTTTGATAATGCACCAGGTCACGAAGCAAAAGTCATCTCAAACTGGTTTCATAAACAAGATAATTAGTTCAATGTTCTTCAGTGGCCTTCCCATTCACCAGATCTCAGTCCAACAGACCACCTGAGGGATGTGGTAGAACTGGGGATTTGCAGCATTGAAATGTGCAGCTGACAAATCTTGAAAAACTGAGTAATGCAATCATGTCAACATGGACCAGAATCTCAAAGGAATGTTTCTAGCATCTCGTGGAATCCTTGCCATGAAGAATTGAGGTTGTTTGGAGAGCAAAAGGAGGCCCTACCCTGTATTAGTATAATGGTCCTGAGAATTTGCTCTGAGGGAGCATGGTTCTGTCCCTGGAGAAATACCCTCTTTGTCGTAGAGATATGAGATATGGAGGCAATGGGTGACCGTAGGCCACTTAACCCTCAACTACTCGCACTGGTGTATTTTGTACACCAATCTGAGTTATTTTTGTCCAAAGTCCTTTTACTTGAACCTACCGGCAGCATCCGCCATCTCTCCTCAGCTTGATTCACTACAAGTACCGTATCGCAGTGGTTTCTCTCCAATGTGCCCCCCTGGTTTTATGAGTGGATGCTCAGTCACAAGTTCCATATGGTGCATTTGGTACACTGCACGGGTACTGACGTATGTTTGACAATGATGAGATGTTCTTCTTGCAATGACTTTATCTCCGCAAATACTGCAGTGGATGAAAGTGTGACCGGTGACAAATGAGCACCGTCAGATAGTCCTAGACTGTGTCGTACTATTCGGTAATATGGTATTAAATGACATTAAAAACATACAATTTAAAATTATTGCAATATTTTATATTAGAACCTCACAGTGTGCATTAAAATAGCCCTTTTTACACTGGTGCATAAAGTAGACCCTGCAAGTACTTATGAGAAATGGTGTAAATATTTAAGGGTTAAGGTTGACCCTGCAGTTCCTTGGATCAAATTTCTAAAACACATACTTGTATGCAGCTTTCCACACAAATGTTGGTGTTTCTATACATGTTGTCTTGTTAAGTTTTCTTTTATAGTTATAGCAACTCTGACTGATTCCAACAATCATGGCCGAAATTATCGGCACCCCTGGAATTTTCCCAGAAAATGCACTATTTCTCCCAGAAAATTATTGCAATTACAAATGTTTTGGTATTTACATGTTTATTTCCTTTATGTGCATTGGAACAACACAAAAAAACAGAGAAAAAAAGCCAAATCTGACATCATGTCACACAAAACTCAAAAACCGGGCTGGACAAAATTATTGGCACCTTTTCAAAATTGTGGGTAAATCGTTTTATTTCAAGCATATGATGCTCGTTTGAAGTCACCTGTGGCAAGAAACAGGTGCTGGCAATATAGCAATCACACCTGAAGCCAGTTACAATGGAGAAAAGTTGACTCAACCTTTCTGTTGTGTGTCTGAGTGTGCCACACTAACATGGAGAACAGAAAGAAGAGCAGAGAATTGTCTGAGGACTTGAGAACAAAAATTGTGGAAAAATATCAACAATCTCAAGGCTACAAGTCCATCTCCAGAGATCTTCATGTTCCTTTGTCCACTGTGTGCAACATAATCAAGAAGTTCACAACACATGGCACTGTAGCTAATCTCCCTGGACGTGGACAGAAGAGAAAAATTGATAAAAGACCGCAATGAAGGATAGTCTGAATGGTGGATAAACAACCCCAATCAACTTCAAAACATATTCAAGCTGTTCTGCAGACTCAGAGTGCAATGGTGTCAGCTCGAACTATCCATCGACATCTGAACGAAATGAAACGCTATGGCAGGAGAGCCAGGAGGACCCCACTGCTGACACAGAAACATAAAAATGCCAGACTGGAGTTTGCCAAAATGTACTTGAGGAAGCCAAAATTCTTCTGGGCGAATGTCTTGTGGACAGATGAGACCAAGGTAGAGCTTTTTGGTAAATCTCATCATTCTACTGTTTACGGAAAACGGAATGAGGCCTACGAAGAAAAGAACACAGTACCTACAGTCAAACATGGTGGAGGTTCTAAGATGTTTTGGGGATGTTTTGCTGCCTCTGGCACTGGATACCTTGACTGTGTGCAAGGCATCATGAAATCTGAAGACTACCAAAAGATATTGGGGCGCAATGTCAGAAAGCTGGGTCTGCGTCAGAGGTCATGGGTGTTCCAGCAGGACAATGACCCCAAACATACCTCTAAAAGCACCCAGAAATGGTTGAAGACAAAGCGCTGGAGAGTTCTGAAGTGGCCAGCAATGAGTCCGGATCTAAATCCGATTGAACACTTGTGGAGAGATCTCAAAACTGCTGTTGGGAGAAGGCGCCCTTCAAATCTGAGAGACCTTGAGCAGTTTGCAAAAGAAGAGTGGTCAGAAATTCCAGTTGAGAGGTGTAACAAGCTTGTTGATGGTTATAGGAAGCGCTTGATTTCAGTTATTTTTTCCAAAGGGCATGCAACCAAATATTAAGTTGAGGGTGCCAATAATTTTGTCCAGCCCGGTTTTTGAGTTTTGTGTGACATGATGTCAGATTTGGCTTTTTTTCTGTTTTTTAGTGTTGTTCCAATGCACATAAAGGAAATAAACACGTGGATACCAAAACATTTGTAATTGCAACAGTTTTCTGGTAGAAATGGTGCATTTTCTGGGAAAATTCCAGGGGTGCCGATAATTTCGGCCATGAATGTATATAACAGTTTGAAGAAACTATATTGTAAAGTGTGCTGACATGACAAACACCTCAGAAGTGATGAATGTGATGCACAGACTGTATTTTAGTTCCCTTTTAAAAGGGTCAGTGCTGCGTATTTGTATGGAAGTCAGTTGGATCATGTTTGGGACCCATACTATTATGAAAATTCACCATGTGGTTTTCAGGAACAGGTTCTCTTTGTAAAAACAGGGGAAACCTGCAGTGGAAACACTATTAAAGATGAATGCCATCTCCCTGTACTGTCTTGAGATTCACAACCAGGAACTTCCAATAGCAGAGACCCAATGTGACACCATGCTGTTCCATGGGCCTCCTTCATGTGTTTGGGTTTGGTTGTGTAAGCAGATATTAAAATCTTGCTATGTGTAGCAATCCTTATGTGGACACCAGATTTTATTTCAGTAGCTTGGACTTGTTGGGGGAAAGAGATTTACTGTTTCACTAATGTTAAGACAAGCCAAAGCAGGGCTGAGAAAGGAAGAAGTGATAAGGAAATTTATAGTCAATAACGAACAAGGATCAGAACAAAAGGTCAAACATAAATCAAATTTTAAAGCCAAAGTCTAATTCCAGGTTGAAGTCTTTGGAGATAGCAGGAGCTTAAATACCAAAGAAATAACTACAGAAACTTGCAGTGGTTTTGTTATGCTAACAAGCTGGTGTGGAATAGGTGTCAAAATACCAAAAAAGGGATCAAAATACCTTCATCAAACTGGAATGGCAATAAAACTAAAAATCAGAAATGTAAAAATACATGCAGAGGTCAATATCAAATGAACTTAGGATGAAGATTTATTTTAAGGAAATGTATGCAAGGTGTAATAAGAAACAAAGATGAAGGGGTTTGGGCACTGAATGGTGATCTCTGTATATCATAGATAGATACAGTGCATCCAGAAAGTATTCCCAGCGCATCACTTTTTCCACATTTTGTTATGTTACAGCCTTATTCCAAAATGGATTAAATTAATTTTTTTCCTCAGAATTCTACACACAACACCCCATAATGATAACGTGAAAAAAGTTTACTTGAGGTTTTTGCAAATTTATTAAAAATAAAAAAACTGAGAAATCCCATGTCCATAAGTATTCACAGCCTTTGCTCAATACTTTGTCGATACACCTTTGGCAGCAATTCCAGCCTCAAGTCTTGTTGAATATGATGCCACAAGCTTGGCACACCTATCCTTGGCCAGTTTCGCCCATTCCTCTTTGCAGCACCTCTCAAGCTCCATCAGGTTAGATGGGAAGCGTCGGTGCACAGCCATTTTAAGATCTCTCCAGAGATGTTCAATCGGATTCAAGTTTGGGCTCTGGCTGGGCCACTCAAGGACATTCACAGAGTTGTCCTGAAGCCACTCCTTTGATATCTTGGCTGTGTGCTTAGGGTCGTTGTCCTGCTGAAAGATGAACCGTCGCCCCAGTCTGAGGTCAAGAGCGCTCTGGAGCAGGTTTTCATCCAGGATGTCTCTGTACGTTGCTACAGTCAACTTTCCCTTTATCCTGACTAGTCTCCCAGTCCCTGCCGCTGAAAAACATCCCCACAGCATGATGCTGCCACCACCATGCTTCACTGTAGGGATGGTATTGGCCTGGTGATGAGCGGTGCCTGGTTTCCTCCAAACGTGACGCCTGGCATTCACACCAAAGAGCTCAATCTTTGTCTCATCAGACCAGAGAATTTTCTTTCTCATGGTCTGAGAGTCCTTCAGTTGCCTTTTGGTAAACTCCAGGTGGGCTGCCATGTGCCTTTTACTAAGGAGTGGCTTCCGTCTGGCCACTCTACCATGCAGGCCTGATTGGTGGATTGCTGCAGAGATGGTTGTCCTTCTGGAAGGTTCTCCTCTCTCCACAGAGGACCTCTGGAGCTCTGACAGAGTGACCATCGGGTTCTTGGTCACCTCCTTGATTAAGGCCCTTCTCCCCCGATCGCTCAGTTTAGATGGCCGACCAGCTCTAGGAAGAGTCCTGGTGGTTTCAAACTTCTTCCACTTACGGATGATGGAGGCCACTGTGCTCATTGGGACCTTCAAAGCAGCAGAAATTTTTCTGTAACCTTCCCCAGATTTGTGCCTCGAGACAATCCTGTCTCGGAGGTCTACAGACAATTCCTTTGACTTCATGCTTGTTTTGTGCTCTGACATGAACTGTCAACTGTGGGACCTTCTATAGACAGGTGTGTGCCTTTCCAAATCATGTCCAGTCAACTGAATTTACCACAGGTGGACTCCAATGAAGCTGCAGAAACATCTCAAGGATGATCAGGGGAAACAGGATGCACCTGAGCTCAATTCTGAGCTTCATGGCAAAGGCTGTGAATACTTCTGTACGTGTGCTTTCTCAGTTTTTTTATTTTTAATACATTTGCAAAAACTTCAAATAAACTTTTTTCATGTCATTATGGGGTGTTGTGTGCAGAATTCTGAGGAAAAAAATGAATTTAATCCATTTTGGAATAAGGCTGTAACATAACAAAATGTGGAAAAAGTGATGCGCTGCGAATACTTTCTGGATGCACTGTACAAATGATCAGTGTATGATAATAGTTGTTTAAGACATGTAAACAATGACAGGTCAGAATGTTTCACAGCAGAAGGATATCAAGAGTGTCAAAATCCTTAAAGGTCAGTATGAGATTTTCAGTTCTTCTCTACCTACACACTTGTTTTCACAGGACAGTGGCTCGCATGTATAAAAGTTCTGTTTTTAGAGGTGGTTAAGGCCGTGTGGAAGATCTCAGGGGGCAGCCTGGTGTTGAGGAATCTGACAGCTTGAGGGTAAAAACTCTCCTGCAGCCTGGCAGATCTAACTCTGATGCTGCAGTATCTTCTCTTGGATGGCAGAAGTGTGTAAAGTCTATGTGAGGGCTGTAAGGGGTCCTGCTCAATGCTGCAGGCCTTGTGGACACTGCATTTGTAAAATATGTCCTGTAGTGAAGGGAGAGGCACCCCAATAATGTTCTCTGCTGTCTTCACTATCCTTTGCAGGCGCTTGCGATCGGATATGTTGCAGTTGCCATACCAGAGAGTGATGCAGCTGGTCAGAACACTCTCAATGGTGCCTCTGTAGAACATGTTGAGGATGGAAGGGGGAAGACTTGCTCGCTTCAGCCGCCTCAGGAAGTGTTGTCTCTGCTGGGCTTTCTTGATTAGTGATGAGGTGTTATGTGTCCACGTAAGTTCCTCAGTTATGTGCACACCAAGGAACTTGGTACTCCTAACAGTCTCCACATCTAAACCGTTGATGCTGAGTGGGATGTGGGCAGGACATGATTTTCTGAAGTCCACAATTATCTCTTTTGTCTTGTCGACATTGAGAGATAGATTGTTGTCTTCACACCATGCAGACAGGTGTTCCACCTCATCTCTGTATGCTGTTTCATCATCCCCTGCTTATCAGTCCCAGCACCGTCATATCATCTGCAAACTTGATGATGTGGTTGGTGTTGTGCGTGGCTGTGCAGTCGTGAGTCAGCAGGGTGAAGAGCAGTAGACTAAGCACGCAGCCCTGCGGTGCTCCAGTGCTCAGTGTGATGATGCTGGAAGTGTTGCACTGACTGGGGCCTCTCTGTCAAGAAGTCCAGGATCCAATTGCAGAACAATTGATATGGAGCGGCAGATCGTGGATAATACCTGAAAAAGCCCTGTCACCCTTAAACTTTAGCCGTGATCTAGGAACTGCATGGAGTAATTAAGCAGATGACCTCAAAACTCTCGTTCCCAAGAGGGGATGAAGGAGATCGCAGATTTATTTAGGGGTCGACACCATGCAAGGCCTATAAACAAACAATAAAACTTTGAGTCCACCCGAAATCTCACCGGCAACCAATGGAGGGAGGCCAGTACAGGTGAGATATGCTCTCTTTTACTGATACTAGTCAGAAATCTAGCAGCTGTATTCTGTACCAACTGAAGGGCCAACAGCAGATTTGGGCAATCCCACTTATAGGGAATTGCAATAATCAAGCCAAGACGTAATAAAAGCATGAATCAGGGTGACCAAATCCTTCGGTGAAAGGAAGAATTTTAACTTTGAAATTTCCCTCAGTTGGTGAAAGCTGGTTTTTACTGCTGTAGAGATTTGTTTGTCAGAGCTCAAAGACAAATCAAGGATGACACCCAGATCCCTTACATCAGGGGTGTCAAACTCCAGGCCTGGAGGGCCACAGTGGCTGCAGCTTTTCATTCTAACCCTTTTCCTAATCAGTGACCAGTTTTCACTGCTAATTAACTCTTTCCCTTCATTTTAATAGCCCTGTTTTTAAGGATTCAGCCCTCTGAATTGATTCGTTTCTTCATGAAATACCAACAGATGAGCAGCTAAACGGGGATTTCAAACTCCAACCAATTTCACTCCAACCAACTATTAATGAGAAGCTGATTCTTGCTGTTAATTAAGCCCGTTATTTAATTCCATAGCCTGTTGCTGCTCTCATTCTGCCACAGAAGACATTTCCAAAACTTTTGATTTTCTGTTCGTTAAAATGTTTGGTGACCTGAGAGATCAGCCTTACCGAGACCTTCACTTTTCTTTATTTTCAGATATTGTGTGACGGGCACAGGTGAGGTGGTCATGTGGCAGCTCGTTTTGTGTCTTATTATTGTTTGGCTGCTAATTAAAAAAAGAGACAACTAAGGGGCCTGAGTCAAGTTAATTAAAACTAAAGCAAAAGAAGTTAATTAGCAGCAAAAACTGGTCACTAATGAAGAAGATGGTTAGAATGAAAACCTGCAGCCACTGCAGTCCTCCAGGCCTGGAGTTTGACACCTGTGATTTACATCATTACAAACCTGAGCCTAAATGAGTGCCAACTTCATTAGCAGAAGAAGTTGGGCCAAAGATAATGACCTCGGTTTTAGTCGGAGAAAATTTTGCAGCATCCAGAGTTAAACATCATCACTACACTCCATCAGCTTACAAGAGTATAAAGCATAGGTGTCGGACTCCGGTCCTCGAGGGCCGCAGTGGCTGCAGGTTTTCATTCTAACCATCTTCTTCATTAGTGAGCTGTTTTTACTGCTAATTCACTTCTTTTGCTTTAGTTTTATTTAACTTGACTCAGGCCCCATAATTGTCTCTTTTTCCTTAACTCTTTTAGGGCTAATTTTTTTTTTGTATCTTATCTCCCAGGGCTGAATATTTTTCCAAAAACTAACATTTTTTAAAAAAGACCACAAAGCAATTGTTTAACATATCAAATCAACAAAAATATTTACTTTTGACAAATGTTACTGTCTCGCATGTTGTATGAGCCTGCATACTCTATCATTTCACATACATATCACATACATTTTACACAGCAAAGTCTGATCTCGCTCAAAGCAGCCAATTTCAGTCATTGCCACATTGCACTCCTTACAATACGTGTTGCTTTGGTGCCTATTTTTCAATTGTCTGTTGCTGCATTTTCTCACATATATTGTTAGTGTGTACTGTAGAGAGACAAGTCACCCGTTTGCCATCGTGCCATGCCACTGCCACCAAGTTTTCTGCCCGCATGAAAACCGGATTGTCACCTCTTTTCATCTTCTGAAACTTTATGAACTTTATGCATGACGTTATAGCCTGGCTCACCCCATGGGATTTGCTTCTGTTTATTACAGAAGTGAATAAAATTTTGCAGGAGCACGTACCTGTCACCACGCTGCATAACCTGTCCAAAGCCACCAGGGGACAAAGCACATTTGGACCAATGCTCCCTGAAGTTATATCACCAGTTCTGTCCCATCTCTATTTGTAATGCCACAGCGCGCTTCATCTAGTCTTTTGTTGTGGGTTCCTACTTTGAAAAACGAGAATACGATGCAACCGCAGCCCACGATTCAAAAAATTTCTCTGTCTACCTGTTTGTCTCGTCTGACAGTAGCTGAAAAGCAGCATCAGGAGAGAGCAGCCTGAAGTAGTTCAACAGCTGGTGATCTGACGTGTCCAACAGCAAGCCGTGCCTTCTTGTGAAGTCAGGTAGCCAGATCGGCTCCCATGGATCAATTTCTGGGTATTCCTCCCATGCGAACCTTGCCGTAGGTGTACCGGCAGCGCAAATGCGCTCAGCTGCCAGCCGACCAGCTGGGGCGGCATCGGCTGGTCTCCGATCGGCTGATGCCGGCTCTTCAATCTCTTCCTCAGTCTCCTGATCACTGTCTATGAAATCCGACTCTGAAAAATCAGAGTCCGACTCCACGATAATGTGTAAAATGTCATCTGCCGAGTATTTTCTTTTCTCGACTCGCTTCGCTCCCTCGTGAGATGTTGATGCCATGTTGTCTTTGTTTACATTTCGCAACTCACGCACACGCAAGGATCATTTGCTGAGTCAACTAGTCTAGCATTCCTCCAAGCACAGAGGGAATGCCTGTGACGTGATAATGAGTTTTGTCGCCATTAACAGCTGATAGTTGACATCCGCCCTCAACCCCTCCTGTCGACAAAAGTCGACATCCGCCCTAAAAGAGCAATAATGAGACAAAACCAAACAACAATGAGACATCAAACATGCCACCATATGACAGAAAAAACACAAAAATCAACAGATTTGGAAATGTCTGCTGTGGCAGAATGAGAGCAGCAACAAGCCATCGAATTAAATAACAGGTTTAATTAACAGCAAGAATCAGCTTCTCATTAAGAGACTGGTTGGAGTTTGAAATTCCAGTTTAGCTGGTCATCTGTTGGCTCATTTCACATCTCATTTCTGTTTGGCTGCCATTTAATGAAGAAAGGAATCAATTCAGAGGACTGAATCCTTAAAAACAGGGCTGTTGAAATGAAGAGAAAAGGAGTTAATTAGGAGTGAAAACTGATGGCTGATTAGGAGAAGGGTCTGAATGAAAACCTGTAGCCACTGCGGCCCTCCAGGCCCGGAGTTCAACACCCCTGGTATAAGGAGATAAGATGCAAGGTGAAGAGAGAGGTGAGGAAGGCTAAAGAAAAGGTGTATGATGAGTTGTATGAGAAGCTGGACACTAAGAAGGGAGAAAAGGACTGGTGGGCTACAGAGAGAGACCGAGCTGGGAAAGATGTGCAGCAGGTTAGGGTGATAAAGGATAAAGATGGAAATGTACTCACAAGCGAGGAGAATGTGTTGAGAAGATGGAAAGAGTACTTTGAGAGGCTGATGAATGAAGAGAACGAGAGAGAGAAGAGGTTGGATGATGTGCAGATAGTGAATCAGGAAGTGCAACGGATTAGCAAGGAGGAAGTAAGGACGCCGATGAAGAACGGAAAGGCTGTTGGTCCAGATGACATACCTGTGGAAGCATGGAGGTGTTTAGGAGAGATGGCAGTGGAGTTTTTAATCAGATTGTTTAATGGAATCTTGGAAAGTGAGAGGATGCCTGAGGAGTGGAGAAGAAGTGTACTGGTGCCGATATTTAAAAATACGAGGGATGTGCAGAGCTGAAGTAACTACAGGGGGATAAAATTGATGAGCCACAGCATGAAGTTATGGGAAAGAGTAGTGGAAGATAAGTTAAGAAGGGAGGTGATGATTAGTGAACAGCAGTTTGGTTTCATGCCAGGAAAGAGCACCACAGATGTGATGTTTGCTCTGAGGATGTTGATGGAGAAGTTTAGAGAAGGCCAGAAGGAGTTGCATTGCGTCTTTGTGGACCTGGAGAAAGCATATGACAGGGTGCCTCAAGAGGAGCTGTGGTATTATATGAGGAAGTCAGGAGTGGCAGAGAAGTACATAAGAGTTGTACAGCATATGTCCGAGGGAAGTGTGACCGTGGTGAGGTCTGTGGTGGGAGTGACGGAGGTGGGATTACATCAGGGATTGGCTCTTAGCTCTTTCTTATTTGCAATGGTGATGGACAGGTTGACAGGCGAGATTAGACAGGAGTCCCAGTGGACTGTGATGTTTGCTGATGACATTGTGATCTGGTGGAGGTTTGCTCTAGAGAGGAGAGACATGAAGGTTAGTAAGAACAAGACAGACGGGTATCAGCAAGAGTGGAAGGGAAGGTCTACAAGATGGAAGTGAGACCAGATATGTTATATGGGCTGGAGACGGTGGCACTGACCAGAAAGCAGGAGAAAGAGCTGGAAGTGGCAGAATTAAAGATGCTAAGATTTGCATTGGGTGTGATGAGGATGGACAGGATTAGAAATGAGGACATTAGAGGGTCAGCTCAGGTTGGATGGCTGGGAGACAAAGTCAGAGAGGCGAGATTGCGTTGATTTGGACATGTGCAGAGGAGAGATGCTGGCGATATTGGGAAGAGGATGTTAACGATAGAGCTGCCAAGAAGAAGAGGAAGGTCTAAGAGAAGGTTTATGGATGCAGTGACAGAGGACATGCAGGTGGTGGGTGTGACAGAGGAAGATGTAGAGAACAGGAAGATAAGGAACAAAATGATCCGCTGTGGCGACCCCTAATGGGAGCAGCCAGAAGAAGAATACACTTCATCAGCTTCTTTACAGATGAAACAATGTCAAAGCTAACTTTAATATGAAGCTGGGTATCATCAGTATACCAGTGGTAGTCGACACTATGTTTTTTTGAAATAAGGACCCCAGAGGGAGCAAGTATAAGGCAAGTAAAATAGAGTCTTGTGGAACACCATGAGTGAGCAGAGTGGCTGGGAGTAGTCCTCACCTATGTTTACTGACAGATATCTACCATTTAAGTAGGACGTAAACCATTTCAATGCAAATCCTTGAATACTGACTTCATGTTCAAGCCATTTTAATAGATCCTCATGGTCCACCATATCTAAAGCTGCACTAACGTCCAGCAGCACTAAAATAGCACAAGAACCTGATTCTTTATTTTCTAAAAGTTGTATGCCAACTCATTTGAAACGTAGCTGCCAGTGCCTACCATTAAACCCATCGCATTAACAACATCGAATGTTGTGACTGCCAGGACTGGCAGGTCACATATTGTCAACGTGATTCACAAAATGGCAGGACTGACTTTTTCAGAAGATGGGTGTGGGTCTCTGCCTGGGCTGCTCTCTGTCACCGATTCTGTTCATCATTTTTTATGGACAGAACTTCCAGGTGCAGTCAAGAAGTGAAGGGTGTCCAGTCTGGTGACCTCAGGATCGCTTTTCAATGCGTTTTGCAGGTGAGGTGGTTTTGGTTGGCTTCATCAGGTTGTGACCTTAGATGTGCACTGTTGTGATTTGCATTTGGGTGTGAAGTGGCCGGGATGAGGATCAGCACCTCCAAGTCTGAGGTCATGGTTTTTAACAGGAAAAGGGTGGTGTGCCTTAGATGGGGGATGAGGTGTTATCTCAAGTGTAGAAGTTTAAGTATCTCAGGGTCTTGTTTACGAGCGATGGAAGAAGAGAGCAGGAGATCGACAGATTGGATTCAGATCTTCTACCGGTAAGTTGTGGTGATGAGAGAGCTGAGCCGAAATGCAAAGCCCTCAATGTACCAGTCGATCAACATTTCTGCTCCCACCTGTGGTCAAATGATTTGGGTCACAACTGAAAGAACTTGATCATGGATGTCAGCAGTAGCAATTAACTTCCTTTGTAGGACACCTAGGTTATGTCTTAAGAGGTAAGGTGAGGAGTGCAGACATTCGGGGTGGTGGGGGGGGACCTCAAAGCAGAGCCGCTGCTTCTCCGCATAGAAAGAAGCCAGTTGGTTTCGGTGTCTGTTTAGGATGTATCCTAGATGCCTCCCTGGGGAGATGTTTCAGGCATGTCCACCCAAGGGGAGATCTCGGGGCAGACCCAGGACATGCTGAAGAGATTATATCTCTTGCCTGGCCTGGGTATTCCCACCCAAAGAGGAGAAGAAGGAGGTGATGGGAAAGGGGACCTTTGGCCGTCTTTGCTTTAGACTGCTGACCTCGCAACCCTAGCTGGATTAAATGGCAGAAAATTCATGGAAAAATTGATGTTAAATACAGAAAAACTTCTTCAAAACACTAACGTAAAGGAAGCACCTACCCCAAATACCTTCCTTGGTAATCCAAACCAAGAGTAAACCATTGTAACATATCCAGGAACAGATTGTTGTAGACAGGCTGAAAGTGGGGGAGCAGGCTGGGTCACCCCGTTTAATATCAACAGAAACAGAGCCATACAGTCGTCAAAACACATACAAAAAATGAAATGGCTCTGGTTAGCCTCGTTCTGTCACGGGATCTCGTGACCTGAGATCTTGATGAACTGTCCTCCAAGTTTCACAGGTCAAGGTCTGACATCCAGCTCCGTGGCTGTTGCAAGGTTTTTATAGCACCGATGACCATTCATTTGATGCTTCTCAGGGAAGAGACAATACTTTTAGCACTGGCGCCCCCTCTCGGCCCGAGGTGGAATTCCTTACCTTGCCAGAACCAGGAAGGTGGTTCTCAGTCACACATGCGTAACACCATAAATAAAGCTCAGTAAAAATGTATGCAATTAGAAGAACATTTTTAACAATCCCTAACCATTACAACTAAGGCTAAACGTTTTGATGCGTTTACCAGCTGTACCCTCAACTAAATAAGTAGGAACAGACCACTCAATCCAACATACAGTTACAGTAGGTCCATAAATATTTGGACAGAGACGTTTTTCTAATTTTGGTTCTGTACATCACCACAATGAATTTTAAATGAAACAACTTAGACGCAGTTGAAGTGCAGACTTTCAGCTTTAACTCAGTGGGGTGAACAAAACGATTGCATAAAAATGTGAGGCAACTAAAGCATTTTGTGAACACAATCCCTTCATTTCAGGCGCTCAAAAGTAATTGGACAATTGACTCAAAGGCTACTTCATGGGCAGGTGTGGTCAAGTCCGTCGTTATGTCATTATCAATGAAGCAGATAAAAGGCCTGGAGTTGATTTGAGGTGTGGTGCTTGCATGTGGAAGATTTTGCTGTGAACAGACAACATGCGGTCAAAGGAGCTCTCCATGCAGGTGAAAGAAGCCATCCTTAAACTGCAAAAACAGAAAAAACCCATCTGAGAAATTGCTACAATATTATGAGTGGCAAAATCTACAGTTTGGTACATCCTGAGAAAGAAAGCAAGCACTGGTGAACTCAGCAACGCAAAAAGACCTGGACGTCCACGGAAGACAACAGTGGTGGATGATCGCAGAATCATTTCCATGGTGAAGAGAAACCCCTTCACAACAGCCAACCAAGTGAACAACACTCTCCAGGGGGTCGGCGTATCGATATCCATGTCCACCATAAAGAGAAGACTGCATGAAAGTAAATACAGAGGGTGCACTTCAAGGTGCAAGCCACTCATAAGCCTCAAGAATAGAAAGGCTAGATTGGACTTTGCTAAAGAACATCTAAAAAAGCCAGCACAGTTCTGGAAAAACATTCTTTGGACAGATGAAACCAAGATCAACCTCTACCAGAATGATGGCAAGAAAAAAGTATGGAGAAGGTGTGGAACAGCTCATTATCCAAAGCATAGCACATCATCTGTAAAACACGGTGGAGGGAGGCAGTGTGATGGCTTGGGTGTGCATGGCTGCCAGTGGCACTGGGACACTTGTGTTTATTGATGATGTGACACAGGACAGAAGCAGCCGAATGAATTCTGAGGTGTTCAGAGACATACTGTCTGCTCAAATCCAGCTAAATACAGCAGTCCAATTGATTCATGATACAGATGGACAATGACCCAAAACATACAGCCAAAGCAACCCAGGAGTTTATTAAAGCAAAGAAGTGGAAAATTCTTGAATGGCCAAGTCAGTCACCTGATCTTAACCCAACTGAGCAGGCATTTCACTTGTTGAAGACTAAACTTCTGACAGAAAGGCCCACAAACAAACAGCAACTGAAAGCCGCTGCAGTAAAGGCCTGGCAGAGCATTAAAAAGGAGGAAACCCAACATCTGGTGATGTCCAGGAGTTCAAGACTTCAGGCTGTCATTGCCAGCAAAGGGTTTTCAACCAAGTATTAGAAATGAACATTTGATTTCCAGTTCTTTAATTTGTCCAATTACTTTTGAGCGCCTGAAATGAAGGGATTGTGTTCAAAAAATGTTTTAGTTGCCTCACATTTTTATAAAATCGTTTTGTTTACCCCACTGAATTAAAGCTGAAAGTCTGCACTTCAACTGCATCGGAGTTGTTTCATTTAAAATTCATTGTGGTAAAGTACAGAACCCAAATTAGAAAAACGTTGTCTCTGTCCAAATATTTATGGACCTAACTGTAGCTCATCAGTCTCTGCTGTATTCTTTGGAAGCTGCCGTCCAGCTGAGGTATAAAGGTACACAAAACATGAATATCAACTACTTGGTCATTTGTGTCACATATCTGTGGGTCTCTTAAAGAAAATTTTGTAATGTTTGTGCAGAACTGATCCTTACCACATTTCAATCTGTGTCTCTGGGTTCTTGTTTAGGATCTCATTTGAAACTAACGGCTAGGATCCGCTGCACTTCAGTCCTGTCTATTTTAAATGAAGTAACGCGGCCTTGGGTTTTACATTGTAGGACACAGTGGGCATTGCCCACACTGCTAGGTTTTAGCGACACACCAGGCTTATTAAGAGAGCAGATTTAACAGGGATGCAGGCGTCCAGCTGCACAAAACCCCCCATCGCCCCACTTGAATTCCAAATTTAAGGACTGAACTGGAGTCTGGACGCTACCGTGACTGTCTGTTTGTCTGTCCAGGATTTTAAATCTCCTGTAGCTCACAAACCGTTTGACCTATTGATCTGACCTTTACTATCCGCTTTTGGGATGATGATTTTTAGTACTTTTAATTTTATTTTATCGTAGAATCAAATCTCGGCAGCAGGGCAGCCATGTGGCGCATACGTACGGGTGCCGTTCTCATCCCTCCCACCTTTGCCATCACTTCCCCTGCCTCTTCATATCTTAAATCATTCTTGAGGCAGATTGAAGACTTAAGTACCCGTTTAAGTGAAAAATTAAAGAAAACGTACAAAGTAATTGCAACACAAACACTGACTTAATCAACTTTAATGCAAAAAGATGTCGATGAAAGAAGAGAAGAAGCGGGCCGCTAGGGTGGAGAGAAGAAGAAGAGCTGCTCAGGAAGCAGCAAGCGCATCAACCTCTGAGCACACGAATGATAAACGTACAGAGAAAGAAAGAGGATGAAAACTAGGAATACTCAAGTCAAGTGGATTCCACCGTTACTGGTATATACTGTACATATGTATGTATTGTGGCAGAAGGGCCGGGACCCATGTCTCTTTGGCACTGGATCCAGGGGAGCAGCCGTGGGATGTACATTATGTACTTGGTGGCAGCCCCCCTGGGCTGCATCGAGGGCCACAATTATGTTACACTGGAGCTCATCCCTGTTGGGCTCCGTGGTCACTGCCAGGGGGAGCTGCACGACTTCCTGAGCCCATCTGGGTGACAGTACAGCCACACCTGGGAGTGCAGCCAGATGCCGGTTATCAAGCACCTGCAGCACTTCGGGATGGACTATAAAGGGCGCCAGCAGCCACCACTCCAGGAGCCTGAGTCGGGAGGAGGAGGAGGAGGACAACGCTTGCCACGAGGAGGAGTGGTGGTGAAGAGTTGGGTGTTTTTGTACTTTGCGTTTGGTGCTTGTGAGACTGTTGTGCCTGTGGGACACGGGGATGATGTGCCCCACGGGTGAAGAAAATAAACGTTTATTGCTTTTTATATGTGTCTCCGGTGTCAAGTCTGTGTCGGGTCGGCGCCTATATAGCGCCTTTGTTACACTATATATGTGTGTGTGTATATATAGTAAAATCATAAGTGCCACCCTGATGGACAGCAGATGGTGTCCTGGGGGATCTCCTCCCAGACCTGGATCAGGGCATCAGTGAGCTCCTGGACAGTCTGTGGTGCTACTTGCGGTGCTGGATAGATAGATAGATAGATAGATAGATATGAAAGGCACTATACAATAGATAGATAGATGTGAAAGGCACTATATGATAGATAGATAGATAGATAGATAGATAGATAGATAGATAGATAGATAGATAGATAGATAGATAGATAGATAGATAGATAGATAGATGTGAAAGGCATTACAGTGGTGTGAAAAACTATTTGCCCCCTTCCTGATTTCTTATTCTTTTGCATGTTTGTCACACAAAATGTTTCTGATCATCAAACACATTTAACCATTAGTCAAATATAACACAAGTAAACACAAAATGCAGTTTTTAAATGATGGATTTTATTATTTAGGGAGAAAAAAAATCCAAACCTACATGGCCCTGTGTGAAAAAGTAATTGCCCCCTTGTTAAAAAATAACCTAACTGTGGTGTATCACACCTGAGTTCAATTTCCGTAGCCACCCCCAGGCCTGATTACTGCCACACCGGTTTCAATCAAGAAATCACTTAAATAGGAGCTTCCTGACACAGAGAAGTAGACCAAAAGCACCTCAAAAGCTAGACATCATGCCAAGATCCAAAGAAATTCAGGAACAAATGAGAACAGAAGTAATTGAGATCTATCAGTCTGGTAAAGGTTTTAAAGCCATTTCTAAAGCTTTGGGACTCCAGCGAACCACAGTGAGAGCCATTATCCACAAATGGCAAAAACATGGAACAGTGGTGAACCTTCCCAGGAGTGGCCGGCCGACCAAAATTACCCCAAGAGCGCAGAGATGACTCATCCGAGAGGTCACAAAAGACCCCAGGACAACGTCTAAAGAACTGCAGGCCTCACTTGCCTCAATTAAGGTCAGTGTTCATGACTCCACCATAAGAAAGAGACTGGGCAAAAACGGCCTGCATGGCAGATTTCCAAGACACAAACCACTGTTAAGCAAAAAGAACATTAGGGCTCGTCTCAATTTTGCTAAGAAACATCTCAATGATTGCCAAGACTTTTGGGAAAATACCTTGTGGACTGATGAGACAAAAGTTGAACTTTTTGGAAGGCAAATGTCCCGTTACATCTGCCGTAAAAGGAACACAGCATTTCAGAAAAAGAACATCATACCAACAGTAAAATATGGTGGTGGTAGTGTGATGGTCTGGGGTTGTTTTGCTGCTTCAGGACCTGGAAGGCTTGCTGTGATAGATGGAACCATGAATTCTACTGTCTACCAAAAAATCCTGAAGGAGAATGTCCGGCCATCTGTTCGTCAACTCAAGCTGAAGCGATCTTGGGTGCTGCAACAGGACAATGACCCAAAACACACCAGCAAATCCACCTCTGAATGGCTGAAGAAAAACAAAATGAAGACTTTGGAGTGGCCTAGTCAAAGTCCTGACCTGAATCCAATTGAGATGCTATGGCATGACCTTAAAAAGGCGGTTCATGCTAGAAAACCCTCAAATAAAGCTGAATTACAACAATTTTGCAAAGATGAGTGGGCCAAAATTCCTCCAGAGCGCTGTAAAAGACTCATTGCAAGTTATCGCAAACGCTTGATTGCAGTTATTGCTGCTAAGGGTGGCCCAACCAGTTATTAGGTTCAGGGGGCAATTACTTTTTCACACAGGGCCATGTAGGTTTGGATTTTTTTTTCTCCCTAAATAATAAAAACCACCATTTACAAACTGCATTTTGTGTTTACTTGTGTTATATTTGACTAATGGTTAAATGTGTTTGATGATCAGAAACATTTTGTGTGACAAACATGCAAAAGAATAAGAAATCAGGAAGGGGGCAAATAGTTTTTCACACCACTGTATATAATAGATAGATAGATGTAAAAGGTATTATATAATAGATAGATAAATGTGAAAGGCATTATATAATAGATAGATAGATAGATGTAAAAGGCACTATATAATAGATAGATGTGAAAGGCACTATATAATAGATAGATAGATGTGAATGGCACTATATAATAGATAGATGTAAAAGGCATTATATAATAGATAGATGTAAAAGGCACTATATAACTTACAGATAGATAGATAGATGTGAATGGCACTATATAATAGATAGATAGATAGATAGATAGATAGATAGATGTAAAAGGCACTATATAATAGATAGATAGATAGATACTTTATTCATCACAAGGGGATGCACCCACACATAACATCCCAGAGGTTCACAATTGGGTTCAGGTCTGGGGGACATGCAGGCTACTCAATGGCATCAATGTCTTCGTCATCCAGGAACTGCCTACACACTCTGGGCACATCCACCAGAGTGTAATTGCAGACCGCAGTACCTATGAGGTCAGTCACGTAACACCCCAACATCACGAAACGCCCTCGACGTCGGTGACATAACACCCACTGCATAGACTATGGTTAACATTAGCGCCCCATTACACTCTGGTTAAGATTAGGGTTGTGGGAGGGTTATCTGAGTCAAAGGTCATTTTGTGACTGACGTTGTGGGCATTACCTGTCATAGGTATTGCAAGCTGCAGCGAGACCCTTCTTGGCACATGAGGCTGGGCATTATTCTGCAGCAAGAGGAATCCAGTATAGGGGCTGACATTGGCTTGGAGGATTTCATCCCCGCACCTAACAGCACTCAGGGTACTGTTGCCCAGCACGTGGATGTCCCCTATTTTCTCTTCTCTTCTTTTTCCTGTTTTCTGTGATGACGGTCTGCACCACCACCACCTGATCAAAGCACCGTGATGTCCCTCCATTGATGGATTACACAGCCAGAAGTCCACATGACCATCATCATCAAGTTCTTCCATGTGAACCCTGAATACAATGAGGACTGATTGAGGTCATTTATGTTAGGTAGAATGCCTAGAGGGGGCTGGGTGGTCTCGTGGCCTTGGAACCCCTTCAGATTTTATTTTTTTTCTCCAGCCTTGGTTTTTTCTGGCCATCGGACCTTACTTTTATTCTATGTTAATTAGTGTTCCCTAATTTTAATTCTTGTTTATTTTATCTTTTTTCTCTTACTTCATTATATAATGATGATAGATAGATAGATAGATAGATAGATAGATAGATAGATAGATAGATAGATAGATAGATAGATAGATAGATAGATACTTTATTAATCCCAAGGGGAAATTCCCATACTCCAGCAGCAGCATACTGATGATAAACAATATTAAATTAAAGAGTGATAACAATGCAGGTATAACAGACAATATCTTTGTATAATGTTAACGTTTACCCCCCTGGGTGGAATTGAAGAGTCGCATAGTGTGATGGAGGAACGATCTCCTCAGTCTGTCAGTGGAGCAGGACGGTGACAGCAGTCTGTGGCTGAAGCTGCTCCTCTGTCTGGAGATGATCCTGTTCAGTGGATGCAGTGGATTCTCCATGATTGACAGGAGTCTGCTCAGTGCCCGTCGCTCTGCCACGGATGTCAGACTGTCCAGCTCCGTGCCTACAATAGAGCCTTCCTTCCTCACCAGTTTGTCCAGGTGTGAGTCGTCCCTCTTCTTTACTGCATTCATGTATCCTTCTCAAATCTTCCAGGGCCTTCTGCAGACAAACATCTCCACAGCCTTATGCTGCCACCATCATGCTTCAAGGTGGGGATGGTGTGTTCTCGATAATTGTGCAGTGTGACCATGGCTGATGGCCAAAAGCTCCACTTTGGTCTCCTTTTTCCAGCTGATTTCAGTGAATATACATCTGCTGATGCCTCAGTCTAGACATTTCATCAGTGATGATGCTGGGATCATCGAGTGTTTCGGGTCTTTCAACTTCTTACGCTCTCCTCCAGGTGACCTTACCAGGGTTGGTCAGACCCCCAGCATGTGTCCAGATAGCTAGCTGCTCAGACCCTAAGCCTCACCTCTCCTCCCCTTTCCCAAGTCATAGCCATCCTGAGTCTCTCTCTCTGCCTCGTCGATGGCACCACAGATGGCTCTCCTCTTCTCTTTGGATGTCCAAACTGCTAAAGGCTCTGACCAAAGAGCGGGCCTCAAATCCCCTACACAGACCTCTACTGTTTTACTTTCTAGTATACAAAGTATAGGGAAAGTATTGGAATCATCCAAAAATTCAGTGATGAATCTCGACGTTTTAGACCTCCCTGAGTCCGAAAATACCATTTTTGAAATTATGTCTGTCTGTCTGTCTGTGTGTGTGTGTAAACACAATAACTTGAGTCCACTTTCACTTTCGTCAACCAAATTTTGCATACAAGTATTAGGTACAAAACGTAGATTTCTATCACATTTTGAGTTATTCCCGCTAACCGGAAGTGTTGTGTTTTTATTCATACGGCTGTAGAGTCCGATTTGCTCATCTTTACTTTTGTAATAATTGTCTTATATATAAACGTCTACGTGTGGAAGTGTGCGTGTGTGCGTGTGTGTGTGTGTCCGGCCCAGAAGAGAGAGGTGGAGTCGGAGTAAGAGCTCCGCCTCCAAGGAAACAGAAAACTCACTTAGCTGGTAATACACAAGCGAGGTGAGTGCGTCAGCAAAACAAATCCTCCCCGCAGAGAGATGCCCAGAGTAGTTCCTCTCAATTACCTGACATCTCTACATTTCAGTTTTTTTTCTGATAATTTCAGTAGTTTCTAGGACCCCGGGCATTTTACAGCACGGGTTTACACAGCTAGCTCAATATATTATTGACTTGATTTGATTTGTTGTTGATGGTTTTTTTAATGTACATAATATAAAAATGTAATCATTGTCTTGCAGTTTACTCCTCAAATATTCATTTCCATATCTGAGTATACGAGAAGTCGAGGGGCGACCACTCCCAATTTTTTTTCCTCTTTGCCCGTCTCCCATTAAGTTACAGCTGGTGAAGTGCCCGGTCGACAGTTTGTGTCTTTACGCTCTCTCCAACGTGACCACTGTAGCTTGTGACTCCTTCTGTTCTTACTCTTTTTCTTCTTCTTGATCTATCAGGTTTTGTGGATGACCTGCTCTAGCAGATTCTTTGCATTTCTTATTGATTAATGTACTCTTGTCTCTGTGGAGTTGCTAGGAGTCTTCATTGTGGAGGTTAGCCCACCATACTGACTCCCCACAAGTTGTCCCTTCCACATTCAGGCGAATTCAGGTGACAATTATTAGTTGAAACCCCATCCATCCATCCATTATCCAACCCACTATATCCTAACTACAGGGTCACAGGGGTCTGCTGGAGCCAATCCCAGCGAACACAGGGCACAAAGCAGGAAACAGACACAGGTGACCTCCATTGAACTAATTCTGGGACTTCTAACACCAACTGGCTGCCCCAGTGAGGTTTTAGGGGTTTCATATTAATGTTTATGTGTTTTATTTTTGTAGTTTATTTAGACCACTTTGAAGAGATCTGTTTTCCCTTTGACATTAAAAAGTCTTTTTCGGTCTAAGCAAAAGTCAAAGTAAATCCTGTGTGATTTGACATTGTCTACCTTAATAAAAGAACAAGTATCTGTGTGTCTGTCCGACTGCTATGTCTCTGTGATATGGCATTTGGTGTCAGATCTGTTAAGGCAGTGCTAGCGTTTGGGATGTGCCATCTGTTGGAATGAAAAATGCAGTGCATTTTGTTACTACATGCATTACACACTACACTCCAATAGATGGTGCACTCTGGGTGGTCTATGTTCATTACTTTGATTTCAGCCTGTCTTAGTTGGGTAGCACAGCTAGTCCACCTTAATGAAGGGACAAGTGTCTGCGCATCTGTTTGTCCGTCTGTTTGCTGTGTCTCTCTTATCTAACAGATGGTGTATCACAAACATTACCACTGCTTTTATGAATCCTTTATACCAAAGGCATATAACAGAGACATCGCAACCAGATGGACACACTGCACTGCAAATGTTAATGCAAAATACATCCAACAGATAGTAACTGCCGGATGGATAGAAATAAGCTTATCCACCTTAATAAAAGAACAATTGTCTGTGTCTGTGTGTGTGTCTGTGTTCATGTGTGTATATGCAGTTGTTATGTCTCAGTTATGTGGCATTTGGTATGGGATTTGTGAAAGCAGTTCTAATGTTTGGGATGTGCCATCTGTTGGACTGACAAACACAATGCATTTCAGTAATACAAATGTTTATAGAGCACCATCTGTTGGAATGACAAATGCAATAAATTTTATTACTATATGCGTTACACAATACTTTTCAATACATGGTCCACTGCAAACCTTAATGCTGCAGTCTACGTGTTTGTGATGTGCCATCTGTTGGAATGACGAATGAAATTCATTTTATAACTACAAATGATTATGATGTGCCATCTGTTGGAATGACAAACGCAATGCATCTTATTACTATAAATGTTTGTGATGTGCCATCTGTTGGAATAACAAATGCAATGCATTTTATTGCAAGAAATATTTGTGATGTGCCATCTGTCAGAATGAAAAATGCAATGCGTTTTATTAATACAAATGTTTGTGATGTGCCATCTGTTGGAATGACGAATAAAATTCATTTTGTAACTACAAATGATTATGATGTGCCATCTGTCGAAATGACAAACGCAATGCATCTTATTACTATAAATGTTTGTGATGTGCCATCTGTTGGAATAACAAATGCAATGTATTTTATTGCAAGAAATATTTGTGATGTGCCATCTGTCAGAATGAAAAATGCAATGCGTTTTATTAATACATGTGTTTGTGATGTGCCATCTGTTGGAATGACGACTGAAATTCATTTTATAACTACAAATGATTATGATGTGCCATCTGTTGGAATAACAAATGCAATGCATTTTATTGCAAGAAATATTTGTGATGTGCCATCTGTCAGAATGAAAAATGCAATGCGTTTTATTAATACATGTGTTTGTGATGTGCCATCTGTTGGAAAGAAACAAATGCAGTATATTATAAACTACATTCCAATAGATGGTGTACACTGAGATCTACATTAATTATTTATGTTGCAACCGGCCTTAGCACACGTAGTATAACAATTAAAGGTGAAGACCACCAGTGGGGTGACTACTTTTGTAGGCGCTGTAACTGAATAAGAGCCATGTTGGGGACTTAAGTGGCATTTGGCTCCAGGCAGGCCCAGGCAAGTGGTCTTTGAGCATGTTTTGGCTTTCATTGTTATGGTTGACTGGTAAAACAAAGCACTCTGAGGCCAAAGATGATGTCTGAAACTCGGATTGAATAGGAAAGGATGAGTTTCAAGGCACAGAGGCTGATCTGGGCAGCACTGTCAATGCCCTGCTTGCTTTTATGTACAGCAGTCATTGCAGAAAATAGCTAAGGAGCCTCAGAGAAAAGCAATCTTAGATAGGATCTCTGGCTGTGTTATCAGGCGAAACATCCGTCTCACTAAAGGGACTTCACTCAAATGCCCTGCCGTCCCCAAGCACGCACACACACATACACACACACATTCTCTCACATCCTTCCCAATTTCTGCTCACAGACTAAAAGAGTCAAAAATAAATAATGAACTTCAAAGTGAGAGTCCTTCAAGAAGTGTTTCAGCAGGCTAATATTAAATAAAAGAGGTACTTTACACGTGTCACTGGGTTTTATTTATTTATAAGTTTTATTTTTGTGGCTGCAACATCGCTAGAATTGCTCCTGAACGTGTCTAAGATTCAATTAGGAAGACACATGCCTTCCCAGAGGCACACAGCTGCCCACGCCTTGACTCCTCTGGGCGTAGTCGGAATTGGAGAGCGTTTGATGGATGCGACGTGCTTCCTTGATTGGGATGAGAATCACAGGGTTGTGAGTGAATGGCGCCGTGTCCTGCAACAGGGAATAGCGACACTCCGTACTGCTGGCCATAAGTGGAGGGGAGAGCCTGCGGGGAAATCGGTGAAAAACGAGGAGTCTGCATTCAGCCGCTGTCCTTCCCGTTAGACGTGATAAGAGAGCTGGCAAATGCAATTCCATTACCCTCTGCCTTTAGGGGACGCGCAGAGGTAAAAATAGATTTAGCATTTGTCATCTACGCCCCGCTGAAAAAGGCAGAGAAGTGGGGGCTGTTGGCTCACAATGACTTTCTTTAGTTTTGTGCGGTGTATGGTATCCATTTTTTGCTTCCTGTTCTCGCAGGCCTACTGGAATCCGAGTTTGTCACTTTAGCTCTCTATTTGGAGAGTATAAATAAATGAGTTAATACCTAGTCTGGCTGCTGTGTCTCTGTTATATGACATTTGGTATGGGATTCATAACAGCAGTACTAATGTTTATGATGCAACATGTGTTGGAATGACAAATGCAATGCATTTTATTACTAGAAATGTTTGTGATGCACCATCTGTTGGAATGACAAATGCAATGCATTTTATTACTAGAAATTTTTGTGATGCGCCATCTGTTGGAATGACAAATGTGATGTATTTTATTACAAGAAATGTTTGTGACGCAGCATCTGTTGGAATGACAAATGCAATGCATTTTATTACTAGAAACGTTTGTGATGCGCCATTTGTTGGAATGACAAATGCAATGCATTTTATTACAAGAAATGTTTGTGATGTGCCATCTGTTGGAATGACAAATGCAATGCATTTAATTACTAGAAATGTTTGTGATGTGTCATCTGTTGGAATGACAAATGCAATGCATTTTATTACTAGAAATGTTTGTGATGCACCATCTATTGGAATGACAAAAGCAATGCATTTGATTTCTGCAGATGTTTGTGGTATGCCATCTGTTGGAATAACAAATGCAATGCATTTTATTATAGCAAATGTTACTGATGCGCCATCTGTTGGAATGATAAATGTGATGCATTTTATCGCTACATCATGCATTAAACAATATATTCCAATAGATGGTGCACTGCAAACATTAACACTATATTGGGTGCTTTGAATTCAGTCCTTTTTAAACAGGTAGCACAGGTTGTCCATATTACTAAAAGGACAAGCATCTGTGTGCCCATCTGGTTACTATGTTTCCATTATACAGCAGGTGGTGCATCACAAACATTAGCACTGGTTTAATGAATCCTACAGTATATACCAAACGGCATATAACAGAGACATAGCAACTGGAGAAACACACTGCATTGCAAATGTTAATGCTAAATACATCCATCAGAGAGTAACTGCTGGATGGATAGAAATGAGCTTATCTACTTTAATAAAAGAACAAGGGTCTGTGTGTGTGTGTGTGTGTCTGTGAATGTGTGTGTCTGTGAAATTGCTGTGTCTCTATTATATGACATTTGGTGTGGGATTCATAAAATCAGTGTTAAGGTTTGTGATGCACCACCTGTTGGAATGACAAATACAATGCATTTTATTGCTACAAATGTTTATAATGTGCCATCTGTTGAAAAGAGAAATGGAATACATTTTATTACAACAAAAGTTTATAATATGCCATCTGTTGGAATGAAAAATGTAATGCATTGTAAAATACATTCCAACAGATGGTGTAATGCCAAAATTTACGTTGATTATGTAGATTTCAACCCATCTTAGATGGGTAGCACAGGTAGTATAACAAGGGGGTCACTACTTTTCTAGGTTCTGTAACTGAATAAAAGCCACACTGGGGGCTTAAGGGCGATTCAGCTCCAGCTGAGTGGTCTTTGAGCATGTATTGGCTTTTATAATTATGGTTGACTGGTAAAACAAAGCACTTTGAGGTCAAAAACGTTGCCTGAACCTTTGAGCATGCAGTATTTAGGTTGATCGATATTTGTAAAACTGGCTTTATACTTGTATAATGTTTAAAGAGAAGGGAAACTGGACAAATGTTTTTCTACCCCCAGGGTTTCCTTAATTAGAATTCACAAGAGATGGCCAGTCTTATGAGTTAATTGCATCCTTTCTTTCTTGTGTATTTGAACCAAGAGTAAAACTGGACTTGAGGTGGGGCGTGGTGGGGTGAGGCGAGGGGGATGTTAGGGGGCTGTGAACGAGCTGTTTCATTTATGAATGGCCCAGGAGGTGTGTGTGTGTGTGTGAGGAGCTGTATACGAACAATAAGAGGGTGAACGCATGTTCTCTCTGCTGTTTTTCAATCCTGAAAGACCAGATGGTGACCACAAAAGAGCAGACCAGGCAAGAGCAGCGGGCATTATAAACCTTTCTGTGGATTCGAGGAGGATGATGTGCATAAGGCAAAAAGTAGGCAACTGCATACTAGCAAAATAAAAAAAAAAAAATCCAATTTATAAAATCTTGTGTACGCCGTCCGTCACCCAATGCGCGTCTGGTGGTCTCCTCATCAGCTCTGATCAGGTATATGATACCACTCTGGGACGAGAGGGGGCGCTGTTGCTAACACTCTTGTCTCTTCCCTCTCAGCTTTACGGAAACACCACTTGAAAGTGAATGACTCCGCCCCCCCAAGATGCCCCGCCCCTTCTGCTCCAAACTTTACAAAGGAATGTGACGTCTCAGTCTCTCGCGCGTGATTTGGACTTGTGTATTTATTTTCTGTTTTGCGCCTTTTCATACCTATTTATTTTGTTGGCCAAGTTGGCACCCTAACTTTTCTTTGGCCTTTGTCTATCCCTCATACCACAAGAATGTACATTTTTACATCATTTATCCTTTATAAATTGCAATCATCTTGTAAATGTGCGTGCGTGGATGTGTCTCAAACCATGATTGGCTGCCCCCCCCTCCCTGAAACAACCTAATATGCCGCATACTGATCATCCTCATACATATGAAATTATGATGGTGGAGACCTTCATTAGCTGCTAGAGAAGCATTAAGAAGCGCAAGATCAAAGTTCTTTTCTGTAAATTTGAGGCACACTAAGAACTTTGATTTGGTGGCCTTGGCGCGGGCATCACAAGTCAAGTTGAGGAGCATGCACTGGTACAGTGCATTTCTGCACCCACTACA
The DNA here is from genome assembly GCF_900747795.2 of Erpetoichthys calabaricus. Classification (NCBI taxonomy): domain Eukaryota; kingdom Metazoa; phylum Chordata; class Cladistia; order Polypteriformes; family Polypteridae; genus Erpetoichthys; species Erpetoichthys calabaricus. The sequence goes on along the minus strand of NC_041405.2, from coordinate 152,632,499 downwards.
CGATGAAACAACTTGGGATCCCGGTTGGCAACTCCCCAGGCAGACACGCGGTCCAGTCCCACTCTCCGGAAATGACCCTCTATCTGTCGTAGCCATGTATCACGTGGGTGACCCCTTTGGCCTGGTCCAGCCACTCGGGTCCCCAACAATGAGGATCTTATGAGCCGGATCACCAACAGGGAAACGCGCCACATGGCCGTAGTGCCATAACTGACACTCCCTCACAATGCAGGTCATGTGCCTCAGTCAGGACTCCATGAGCAACACAAAGTCAAACCAATGGTACCCAAGGTACCCAGTCTTCATCTCAGGTCACTGGATAGCGTCCATATCTCACAAACAGGAAGCACCAGGACTCTAAAGACTTGGACCTTCGTCCTTTTGCAGATATCGGGAGCACCACACACCCCTTTCCAGTGACCTCATCACTATCTATCTATTATATAGTTCCTTTTCTATCTATCTATCTATCTATCTATCTATCTATCTATCTATCTATCTATCTATCTATCTATCTATCTATCTATCTATTATATAGTGCCTTTTCTATCTATCTATCTATCTATCTATCTATCTATCTATTATATAGTGCCTTTTCTATCTATCTATCTATCTATCTATCTATTATATAGTTCCTTTTCTATCTATCTATCTATCTATCTATCTATCTATCTATCTATCTATCTATCTATCTATTATATAGTGCCTTTTCTATCTATCTATCTATCTATCTATCTATCTATCTATCTATCTATCTATTATATAGTGCCTTTTCTATCTATCTATCTATCTATCTATCTATCTATCTATCTATCTATCTATCTATTATATAGTTCCTTTTCTATCTATCTATCTATCTATCTATCTATCTATCTATCTATCTATCTATCTATCTATCTATCTATCTATTATATAGTGCCTTTTCTATCTATCTATCTATCTATCTATCTATCTATCTATCTATCTATCTATCTATCTATCTATTATATAGTGCCTTTTCTATCTATCTATCTATCTATCTATCTATCTATTATATAGTGCCTTTTCTATCTATCTATCTATCTATCTATCTATCTATCTATCTATCTATCTATCTATCTATCTATTATATAGTTCCTTTTCTATCTATCTATCTATCTATCTATCTATCTATCTATCTATCTATCTATCTATTATATAGTGCCTTTTCTATCTATCTATCTATCTATCTATCTATCTATCTATCTATCTATCTATCTATCTATCTATCTATTATATAGTTCCTTTTCTATCTATCTATCTATCTATCTATCTATCTATCTATCTATCTATCTATTATATAGTGCCTTTTCTATCTATCTATCTATCTATCTATCTATCTATCTATCTATTATATAGTGCCTTTTCTATCTATCTATCTATCTATCTATTATATAGTGCCTTTTCTATCTATCTATCTATCTATCTATCTATCTATCTATCTATTATATAGTGCCTTTTCTATCTATCTATCTATCTATCTATCTATCTATCTATCTATTATATAGTTCCTTTTCTATCTATCTATCTATCTATCTATCTATCTATCTATCTATCTATCTATCTATCTATCTATCTATCTATCTATCTATTATATAGTGCCTTTTCTATCTATCTATCTATCTATCTATCTATTATATAGTTCCTTTTCTATCTATCTATCTATCTATCTATCTATCTATCTATCTATCTATCTATCTATCTATTATATAGTGCCTTTTCTATCTATCTATCTATCTATCTATCTATCTATCTATCTATTATATAGTGCCTTTTCTATCTATCTATCTATCTATCTATCTATCTATCTATCTATCTATCTATCTATCTATTATATAGTTCCTTTTCTATCTATCTATCTATCTATCTATCTATCTATCTATTATATAGTGCCTTTTCTATCTATCTATCTATCTATCTATCTATCTATCTATCTATCTATCTATCTATCTATTATATAGTGCCTTTTCTATCTATCTATCTATCTATCTATCTATCTATCTATCTATCTATCTATTATATAGTGCCTTTTCTATCTATCTATCTATCTATCTATCTATCTATCTATCTATCTATCTATCTATCTATCTATCTATCTATCTATTATATAGTTCCTTTTCTATCTATCTATCTATCTATCTATCTATCTATCTATCTATCTATCTATCTATCTATTATATAGTGCCTTTTCTATCTATCTATCTATCTATCTATCTATCTATCTATCTATCTATCTATCTATTATATAGTGCCTTTTCTATCTATCTATCTATCTATCTATCTATTATATAGTGCCTTTTCTATCTATCTATCTATCTATCTATCTATCTATCTATCTATCTATCTATCTATTATATAGTGCCTTTTCTATCTATCTATCTATCTATCTATCTATCTATCTATCTATCTATCTATCTATCTATTATATAGTGCCTTTTCTATCTATCTATCTATCTATCTATCTATCTATCTATCTATCTATCTATTATATAGTTCCTTTTCTATCTATCTATCTATCTATCTATCTATCTATCTATCTATCTATCTATCTATCTATCTATCTATTATATAGTGCCTTTTCTATCTATCTATCTATCTATCTATCTATTATATAGTTCCTTTTCTATCTATCTATCTATCTATCTATTATATAGTGCCTTTTCTATCTATCTATCTATCTATCTATCTATCTATCTATTATATAGTGCCTTTTCTATCTATCTATCTATCTATCTATCTATCTATCTATCTATTATATAGTTCCTTTTCTATCTATCTATCTATCTATCTATCTATCTATCTATCTATCTATCTATCTATCTATCTATTATATAGTGCCTTTTCTATCTATCTATCTATCTATCTATCTATCTATCTATCTATCTATCTATCTATTATATAGTGCCTTTTCTATCTATCTATCTATCTATCTATCTATCTATCTATCTATCTATCTATTATATAGTGCCTTTTCTATCTATCTATCTATCTATCTATCTATCTATCTATCTATCTATCTATCTATCTATCTATCTATTATATAGTTCCTTTTCTATCTATCTATCTATCTATCTATCTATCTATCTATCTATCTATCTATCTATCTATCTATCTATTATATAGTGCCTTTTCTATCTATCTATCTATCTATCTATCTATCTATCTATCTATCTATCTATCTATCTATCTATTATATAGTTCCTTTTCTATCTATCTATCTATCTATCTATCTATCTATCTATCTATCTATCTATTATATAGTGCCTTTTCTATCTATCTATCTATCTATCTATCTATCTATCTATTATATAGTGCCTTTTCTATCTATCTATCTATCTATCTATCTATCTATCTATCTATCTATCTATTATATAGTGCCTTTTCTATCTATCTATCTATCTATCTATCTATCTATCTATCTATCTATCTATCTATCTATCTATTATATAGTGCCTTTTCTATCTATCTATCTATCTATCTATCTATCTATCTATCTATCTATCTATCTATCTATTATATAGTTCCTTTTCTATCTATCTATCTATCTATCTATCTATCTATCTATCTATCTATCTATCTATCTATCTATCTATTATATAGTGCCTTTTCTATCTATCTATCTATCTATCTATTATATAGTGCCTTTTCTATCTATCTATCTCTCTATCTCCTTCCTGTTTCGCTGTCGCTGTGCATGCTGGGTGGTTGTTTCGCGTGTTTGCGAGTGTGCCTCTTGGTGGACGCGGTGCGGTGAGTGTGGTTTTTCTTTTTTTCTTCTGATATTCTCTTTTCTTATTTCTATCTTTCTTTGGTGTAAACTGATAAAACTTGTTTTGTACTGAGTGGCTTAGGCCACGGCAGCCGCAATGGCTGCGACTCTTGAGCGTCTAAGCCGCCGCCATGGGATTAAACTTTTATTGGAGGAGTTTGTCCCTTTGGAGGCGGGGGTGTTGGCGGTAGGCGAAGTGATAGGATGTGAAAATATCAAGTCGGCTTCACGAATGAGTGGGTCTATCGTTGTTTTTTTGAGCTCTGTGATATTTAGTTCCTATAATGGTTGAGAAAGGGGTTGTTATAAATGGCTTCTTTGTACAGGTTTCCCCTTTAGCCGTCCCGTCACGCAGAGTGACAATTTCGAATGCGCCGCCATTTCTCAAGAACGAAACTTTAGCAAAAGAGTTGGAGCGGCATGGACGTTTAGTTTCAAAAATTCAACATATTCCTTTAGGCTGTAAATCGCCGGATTTAAAACATGTCTTGTCTTTTAGGAGACAAGTTTATATGATTTTAAACAGAATGGATGATGAATTAAATGTGGCTATGAAGTTTAGGGTGGAAGGTTTCGATTATGTGATTTTCGTCACTTCGAACGAAATGAAATGTTTTGGGTGCGGGAGTGAAGCCCATTTAATCAAACAGTGTCCTGAGAGACAACATGGACACAAGAAAACTGACCATGCAGACAAAGAAAAAGAGGGGCAGGAAGTGGAAGGTTGTCAGGTAGTGGCTGATGGCGCGGAGGCGCAGGGTGTTAAGAACATAACTACCCTTAGATCTGAAGGGCTGGAGGATCAGGTGCCTCCCAGAGATGAGCCGAATGAAGGCGGTAACGAGACGGAAGGTCAAACAACAGCAGCAGCAGAAAGTGTGTGGGGAGACATTGATATGGACGAGGGAGGCAGCAATCAGCCTGAGGAAAAAAGTGAATTTAAACGCCCTGCTCAGAAGAGGCAAGGTGAAAGAGAAGAGCGGGCACGTAAGAAACTTGTTTTAAGTCAGGGCTCGGGGGTCATTGGAGAGGATCCCGCCTATGGTCCTTGTCAGGAGGATGTTCCCGTCTTCGCGGAGACGGCCGATGACGGTTCAATTGCGGGGAATGTCGGGGAAGAGACCGATGACGGTAATATCTCTGATGTGTCTGCTGCCTCGGAGCCCCCAGAGTTAAAAGCCAGGGGGGTTACAGCGCTCAGAGTGTAAAAGATTTTTTGGTGAACACCGCCGGTAAAAAGGGGTGGACGTGGCTGAGTTTTTCCCAGACATTGAGCTCTTTATATCGTCTGTCCGCGGGTTGCGGCGGGACAAAGCAGCCTCCGCGATGTTTGACGTTAAAGAGCTCGTGAGGCTCAAGAACTTAACCAGCAAACTGAGGAAACAGTCTAATTTAAACACCACCTAATGGCTAAGCCCCCTGTTAAATCCACTCCACAGTATTTGTGGTGGTCTCTGTGTTTCATTGTGTGTTCATCTATTTATTCAGATATCATGACAAGTGTACACATAGGAACCCTTAATATTAATGGGGGGAGAAGTCCTGATAAGAGGGTCGCACTTTTTGATTTTATAAGACAAAAAGATTTGAATGTCACCTTTCTACAAGAAACCCACATTGATGAGCAAAATCAGTGGGAGTGGAGCAGGGATTGGAAAGGGGACATTTTCTTTAGCAATGGGACAAATGTTAGCGCTGGAGTGGCCATTTTATTTCTTGGTGGGCTGCAAGTAGAAGTCTGCAGGACTGATGAGTTAGTGAAAGGGAGACTCTTGAAAGTGACAGTAAAACTTCAAGGCAGTGTTGTCACTTTTATTAATGTGTACGCCCCGAATGAGGGTGAGGAGAGGCTCCAGTTCTTTAACAAATTAAGAGATCTTTTATCAAAGTGTGACCCTGAGGAAGTGGTGGTGTTAGGAGGGGATTTTAATTGTACACTTGACTCAAGGATGGATAGAAACAATGGACTGGAACCGCACCCTCGCTCAGCGCGAGCTCTGGGAAAAATAATTAAGGACTTTGGGCTGGAAGATGTATGGAGGTCTAAAAATGAGACTTGTCGGCAATACACATGGGGGAGGACGAGTGGAAACACGATCTCAATGGCGAGACTCGATCATTTTTACAGTTTTAAGCACCTGTTAGGGTTATTTAAGGTGTGCTCTATTGTGCCTACTGGCTTCTCCGATCACAGTCTGGTGTGTTGTTCACTTCTTTTTAACGTGTACAGACCCCGTAGTCCATACTGGCATTTTAACACACTCCTCCTCAAAGATCAGAACTTTAAAGAGTTGTTTGTTCATTTCTGGGGAGGTTGGAAGGCTATGAAGAAGGAGTTCACCAGCTTACAACAGTGGTGGGAGGTTGGGAAGAGTCACATCCGGGCTTTGTGTCAGGAGTATACCAGAAATGTCACCCAAGTACTGCGGTCAGAAATGGCAGCTCTGGAAAATCAAATAGCTGAGCTTCAACAACAACTAGAGAAGGGTCCAAATGAGCAGCTGCAGGCGAGCCTGACTACTGCTAAACTGGGGTTGGCCCACCTGCTTGAGACCAGGGCTCAGGGGGCTTTAGTGAGGGCCCGCTTTCAGCGGTTGACTGAGATGGATGCACCAACGCAGTACTTTTTTGGTTTGGAGAAGAAAAACTCGCAGAGTAAACTCTTACATTGTATAAGAACACCTGATGGCAGAGAGACACAAGAGCCCAGTGAGATAAGGCAGGTGGTCCGCGAATTTTATGAACGTTTGTTTGCTGCAGATGGAGATGGTGGCAGTGAAGACCAACAGGCCTTTTTGCAGGACTTACCGCAACTTCCCAATGCAGACGTGGCAGATCTAAATAGTGAAGTGACCTTCGCAGAACTCACCAAAGCCCTGGGACAGCTGAACACAGGGAAGGTCCCGGGAATCGATGGCATTCCAGTGGAATTTTACAAAGAGTTCTGGGATGTCATTGGACTGGACTTGCTAGAAGTGTTTCGGTGGAGTTTCAAAAATGGTTTGTTTCCTCAAAGCTGCCATAGAGCTGTGATCACGCTGCTGCCGAAGAAGGGAGACTTGTGTCTCATTAAGAACTGGCGGCCAGTGTCTCTCTTATGTGCAGACTATAAAGTTCTCTCCAAAGCCTTAGCCAACAGGATGGTCCAAGTTTTGGGGAGACTGGTGCATCCTGATCAGAATTACTGCGTGGCTGGCAGGTCCATTTTTAATAACATTTTTTTAATTCGGGACATTTTAGCTGCTGCAAAACTGTTTGGTTTTCGGACTGGTCTTATATTTCTTGACCAGGAAAAAGCTTTTGATAGGGTCAGTCACTCTTATTTATGGAATACCATGAAGGCTTTTGGGTTTGGGGAGTCTTTTATTAATTCTATTCGATTACTTTATAGTGACATTTCTGGTATAATTAAGGTCAATGGTGGTTTGTGCGCACCTTTCAGTGTCAGAAGAGGAGTCAGACAGGGCTGCTCTTTGTCTGGTATGTTGTATGCTCTGGCGTTAGAACCTTTCCTGGTGCACCTGAGGAAGGTGCTGACTGGTCTCACCATCCCCAACTGCAACATGGACCCTGTGAAAGTCACGGCTTATGCTGATGATCTCGTAGTTGTCATCTCAGGCCAAAAGGATTTGGACAAACTAACTGACTGTCTGCGGAATTACAGTAAGGCGTCATCGGCCAAAATTAACTGGAATAAAAGCAGTGCAGTGCTGGTTGGGAATTGGACAGGATGTAGTCCTCCTCGACTGGAAGGGGGTCTGCAGTGGACCACTGGGGGTTTCCTGTACTTGGGAGTCCATCTCGGAGATGACCACTACATCCAAAAGAACTGGGAGGGTCTGTTGGACAAGGTTACAGCTCGGCTCGCTAAGTGGAAGTGGATACTCCCTCAGTTATCTTATAGAGGACGGATGCTGGTAATTAATAACTTGGTGACCTCCAGCCTGTGGCACAAATGTATTTGTCTGCAACCTCCACCTGTGCTTGTTCAGCAGATACAAGAAGCGATCATGGATTTCTTTTGGAATGGTACCCATTGGATACGGAAGGGCGTTGTATTCTTGCCGTTGGATGAAGGCGGACAAGGACTTGTTGACATTACCAGCAGGATTGCTGCTTTCCGCCTTCAGACCATTCAGAAACTGCTGTACCCTGTTGAGCAGAGCCAGTGGATGAACTTGGCCGTACTTTTATTTAAACAGGCCAGGCATATGGGACTTGGTAAAAGTTTACTGCTCTGCCATTTTGATAAGATTGGGACTTTACATGTGCCAGAGTTTTATAAAAGCCTTCTAGCAGCGTGGCAACTGCTGTCGATCAAAAAGGATTGTGATGACCTTTCCTCTTTTTGGGTCCTTGATGAACCGCTGCTCTACAATCCTTCTGTTGGCACTGCTACAGGACTTTCTGAAAACTTTATTCAGCATTTCATAATACATAGAATAACCACAATAAAGGACATAATTGACTGGGAAAATTACACTTGGAAAAGTGCACAGGTGGTAGCAGAGGAGACAGGAGTGCACTCAGTACGCCTCATGGAGAAGTTTCTGTGTAAGATACGATCATCACTGGACAGGGAATCCATGACACTCCTGCACAGAATGTTCACCTCACGACTCAAGCCAACTGACGAAACGCCTTTTCCAATGCTTACTGTATCTCCAGCTGTTGAACTGAGGGACGGTGAGACAGATGTTTTAGCCTTACGTTCTCTTGAGGCGTTATCTCTGCCTACTGTGCCGGGGAAGCAGCTCTACAGGATCTGCGTGAAGGTGAACAACCTGGAACAGCTGAGGACACGAAGACACGACACACCGTGGAGAGACAAACTCGGAGCTCCTCAAGAACTGAACCCCGCCTGGAGGTCATTGTATAAGCCACCATTGGCCAGTAGGGTGGGAGACCTGCAGTGGAGGTTGGTGCATGGGATATTAGCGGTGAACTCCTTCTTATCGATTATATGTCCGGGGGTTTCTGATTGCTGTCCTTTCTGCGGTCTGAGGGAAACTGTGTTTCATGCTTTTATGTACTGTGAGAGACTCCAGAGCTTCTTTACTGTAATAGAAAGAACAGTAGAAGGGCTGGGGGTCCCGTATAATAGCACGGTGTTTGTGTTTGGGGTGAGGATTACAAGACAAACCAGAGAATATGAACTTAATTAATTTTATTATCGGGCAGGCAAAACTGTCAATATGGAAGACACGTAAAAACAAAATTACTGGGAGTGGGATTGAAGGTGTTGTTGTCTTTTTTAGAAAAATGTGTGAAAGTAGGATATTAGTGGATTTTAATTTTTATAAGTCTACAAATAATTTAGCACAGTTTAAAGAATTGTGGTGCGTAAATAATATCTATCTATCTATCTATCTATCTATCTATCTATCTATCTATCAATCTATCTATTATATAGTGCCTTTTCTATCTATCTATCTATCTATCTATCTATCTATTATATAGTGCCTTTTCTATCTATCTATCTATCTATCTATCTATCTATCTATCTATTATATAGTGCCTTTTCTATCTATCTATCTATCTATCTATCTATCTATCTATCTATCTATCTATCTATCTATCATGCCTTTCATATCTATCTATCTATCCTATCTATCTATCTATCTATCAATCTATCTATTATATAGTGCCTTTTCTATCTATCTATCTATCTATCTATCTATCTATCTATCTATCTATCTATCTATCTATCTATCTATCATGCCTTTCATATCTATCCTATCTATCTATCTATCTATCTATCAATCTATCTATTATATAGTGCCTTTTCTATCTATCTATCTATCTATCTATCTATCTATCTATCTATCTATCTATCTATCTATCGTGCCTTTCATATCTATCTATCTATCTATCTATCTATCTATCTATCTATCTATCTATTATATAGTGCCTTTTCTATCTATCTATCTATCTATCTATCTATCTATCTATCTATCTATCTATCTATCTATCTATCTATCTATCTATTATATAGTGCCTTTTCTTTCTATCTATCTATCTATCTATCTATCTATTATATAGTGCCTTTTCTATCTATCTATCTATCTATCTATCTATCTATCTATCTATCTATCTATCTATCTATCTATCTATCTATTATATAGTGCCTTTTTATCTATCTATCTATCTATCTATCTATCTATCTATCTATCTATCTATTATATAGTGCCTTTTCTATCTATCTATCTATCTATCTATCTATCTATCTATTATATAGTGCCTTTTCTATCTATCTATCTATCTATCTATCTATTATATAGTGCCTTTTCTATCTATCTATCTATCTATCTATCTATCTATTATATAGTGCCTTTTCTATCTATCTATCTATCTATCTATCTATCTATCTATCTATCTATCTATCTATCTATCTATTATATAGTGCCTTTTCTATCTATCTATCTATCTATCTATCTATCTATCTATCTATCTATCATGCCTTTCATATCTATCCTATCTATCTATCTATCTATCAATCTATCTATTATATAGTGCCTTTTCTATCTATCTATCTATCTATCTATCTATCTATCTATCTATCTATCTATCTATCTATCATGCCTTTCATATCTATCCTATCTATCTATCTATCTATCTATCTATCTATCAATCTATCTATTATATAGTGCCTTTTCTATCTATCTATCTATCTATCTATCTATCTATCTATCTATCTATCTATCTATTATATAGTGCCTTTTCTATCTATCTATCTATCTATCTATCTATCTATCTATCTATCTATCTATCTATTATATAGTGCCTTTTCTATCTATCTATCTATCTATCTATCTATCTATCTATCTATCTATCTATCTATCGTGCCTTTCATATCTATCTATCTATCTATCTATCTATCTATCTATCTATCTATCTATCTATCTATCTATCTATCTATTATATAGTGCCTTTTCTATCTATCTATCTATCTATCTATCTATCTATCTATCTATCTATCTATCTATCTATCTATCTATCTATCTATTATATAGTGCCTTTTCTATCTATCTATCTATCTATCTATCTATTATATAGTGCCTTTTCTATCTATCTATCTATCTATCTATCTATCTATCTATCTATTATATAGTGCCTTTTCTATCTATCTATCTATCTATCTATCTATCTATCTATCTATCTATCTATCTATCTATTATATAGTGCCTTTTTCTATCTATCTATCTATCTATCTATCTATCTATCTATCTATCTATCTATCTATTATATAGTGCCTTTTCTATCTATCTATCTATCTATCTATCTATCTATCTATCTATCTATTATATAGTGCCTTTTCTATCTATCTATCTATCTATCTATCTATTATATAGTGCCTTTTCTATCTATCTATCTATCTATCTATCTATCTATCTATCTATCTATCTATCTATCTATCTATCTATCGTGCCTTTCATATCTATCTATCTATCTATCTATCTATCTATCTATCTATCTATCTATCTATCTATCTATCTATTATATAGTGCCTTTTCTATCTATCTATCTATCTATCTATCTATCTATCTATCTATCCTATCTATCTATCTATCTATCTATCAATCTATCTATTATATAGTGCCTTTTCTATCTATCTATCTATCTATCAATCTATCTATTATATAGTGCCTTTTCTATCTATCTATCTATCTATCAATCTATCTATTATATAGTGCCTTTTCTATCTATCTATCTATCTATCTATCTATCTATCTATCTATCTATCTATCTATCTATCTATCTATCTATTATATAGTGCCTTTTCTATCTATCTATCTATCTATCTATCTATCTATCTATCTATCTATCTATCTATCTATCTATCTATCTATCTATCGTGCCTTTCATATCTATCTATCTATCTATCTATCTATCTATCTATCTATCTATCTATCTATCTATCTATTATATAGTGCCTTTTCTATCTATCTATCTATCTATCTATCTATCTATCTATCTATCTATCTATCTATCTATCTATCTATCTATCTATTATATAGTGCCTTTTCTATCTATCTATCTATCTATCTATCTATCTATCTATCTATCTATCTATCTATTATATAGTGCCTTTTCTATCTATCTATCTATCTATCTATCTATCTATCTATCTATCTATCTATCTATCTATCTATTATATAGTGCCTTTTCTATCTATCTATCTATCTATCTATCTATCTATCTATCTATCTATCTATCTATCTATCTATCTATCGTGCCTTTCATCTATCTATCTATCTATCTATCTATCTATCTATCTATCTATCTATCTATCTATCTATCTATTATATAGTGCCTTTTCTATCTATCTATCTATCTATCTATCTATCTATCTATCTATCTATCTATCTATCTATCTATCTATTATATAGTGCCTTTTTATCTATCTATCTATCTATCTATCTATCTATCTATCTATCTATCTATCTATCTATCTATCTATCTATCTATCTATCTATCTATCTATTATATAGTGCCTTTTCTATCTATCTATCTATCTATCTATCTATCTATCTATCTATCTATCTATCTATCTATCTATCTATCTATCTATCTATTATATAGTGCCTTTTCTATCTATCTATCTATCTATCTATCTATCTATCTATCTATCTATCTATCTATCTATCTATCTATCTATCTATCTATCTATCTATCTATCTATCTATCTAATCCTTAGGTGGATTACAGCACACAGAGCGGTGGTCTCCCGGATTGAATTCCTCACCACAGGAGACTCCCTGTAGAAAGCAGACCCCTCAAGTTGACTGACTAAAGGACAGGAGACCCCCGGTTTAGGCTGAGGACACACACTGGAGGACAGAACAGCAGATTCTTCTCACCCTGAAAGAGGGTCTCTTCTTACTTGTGTCTCTTCTGGCCTCGATTGGCTCCTGCACTTCGGCTCAATGTTAGGTGGACTGTGCCGGTGAAGCCCCCCGTGCGGACTGTAAAGTTCAATCGAATGACTTGTCACACTACATTTAAAAACTGCACTGAAGGAAATTGGGAAATTGTAAGGCAGGAGAAACGGCCGTGTGGGATTTCAGTACATTTACGATTGGAACGTTGAATTGTCTTATTATTATTATTATTATTATTTTTTTTTTTATCAATGTACTTTTCTTATTTGTTTGCTTCCTCACGACGTTTCAGATTTGGTGCGACTCGTAAGAAAAGTAAAAAAAAAAAAAGATTTGATTGAAAGTATTTTGAAGAAAAGAAGATGAGACTGCAAAAAGGAGAAAAAAATAAAGAGGGAAAGCAGAAGAGCAGAAGCGATGGGCTCCTCGGCGGCGGCCGGTGTTATTAATGTGCTTATGTATCAATGGTGACAGTGTATTTAATCAGAGGCGGGGGGGCCGGGGGTCTTCTTTCTCAGTCTCACTCCCCTCCACTCCCACCACCCGGGAATGATTTTTTTTTTTTCCTTTGAAAAGGAAACCTCAGCAAATTTAAAGGGGAGCACCGGCAGGAGTTTCCTTCCTTCTTCTATCAGGTGTAAGACATCCTCTTCCATTAGACATCTAATTCATTTCTTATCAGAGATTCGTGAGCCAACCTCAGTGCACAGATCACGACTCAGTCGCCTTTAAAGGTGCCCGTCTGTGTTTGTGAGACCGATAGTGCCAGCGGTGCCAGACCACAGTAAGCAGGTTAGGTGAAGAAAGGAGCTCCCTGAGATCATCTGGGCATCCTTGGCACCTCCAGTACTGTTGGACGGGTACTGGGCATGGCTTTCTGGAAGGAGAACCTGACCACCCAGTGACTAGAAGGGTCACCTCCCTGGGCTGTCCTGGCAGTCCCTAAAAAAAAATGCAGAAGAAGGAGAAGGAGTGTCATCTGCCACGGAAAAGCAGAAAGAAGACTGAAAAGGACACTACAGTGTGAAGAGGACCTTCAGGTGAGAAGATATATAGTGACCTGTAGGGGGCACCACCAAACCCCAAACTTCAGACACACTTCGGTCCCATTTCAAATTAAAGGTTTCTTATTATTATATGTGGTGGGTTGGCACCCTGCCCGGGATTGGTTCCTGCCTTGTGCCCTGTGTTGGCTGGGATTGGCTCCAGCAGACCCCCATGGCCCTGTGTTTGGATTCAGCGGGTTAGAAGATGGATGGATGGTTTCTTATTATATAGCACAAGACCTTTACAGAGGGCGGCTTTTAGAATTTACCTTCCTTCTCTCTTTCTCTCCACTCCACCTAGGTGGGCTTTGTCCTCTCTTGGTGAGGCAGAGCAGCTCCTTTTAGAAAAGTCCCAGGGGTACTTTCTGGTGCCAGGACGTTGCCCACAGGATGCACTTTGGGGTCAGGTGGAAGCCCCACAAACTGATCTCTACAAAACCCCCTGGTGTCACAAGGTAAGGATCTGCGGTCCATTTCTGTGTTGGCATCTCCTGCCAACCTCCTGCTCTTCTTCCTGTCCGCTCACTAACGTGACCTCCCAGCCAGGAATTAGGAACTTTGAACAATCCCGTCCTTGCTTGCTCTCCATTACTGTGTATCTCCACGTGTAGTGGTCTCCTGGTGTCTCCTCCATGCTCTTGAGGCTCTGCCGGGAGACACAGCAGACCTTCTTGTGACGTGCCATCCTAGAGAATGCTGGACCACCTGTGCAACCTGAATGGGCTGCAGATACCGCCTCATGCTACCAGTAGTGACGAGGACACTAGCAGAACACACAACTAGAGAAGAATCAGTCAGGGAGGATAAGGAGAGAGCAACTGTCTGTGGCCACCATTCCCTTTCTGGGGGACTGCCTTGCTGTTGCCCTGTCATTTACACCAAAGCAGGTGACGCTGATTCACAATCGCTTGTGCTTCCTAACTAGAGAGATTGAAATCCCTGAAGCTTCACTGACTTGCTGTTAGACTTCGGTGGTTGAGTGTTCCCTTCATTTTTTTGAACAGTGTATACATTATACCTGTGAATGTGTGTATAGTCCAGCATGTGTGTCAGAGGGTCACCTTCTGGGTGAGCACCACCACTCCAGGACACGAGGGGGCGCTGTTGATAATGGTTTTTATTTTTTCACCCACAGCTCTGAGAATCTCTGACTCCCCCCAAGCTCCACCCTCTTCTGGTCCAATGATTATAAAGCTTAGACACCCCCAGAAGGGACTGTCTCACTTTGGAAAGAGCAGACCACCGGATGGAGCTCTGATGAAAACCTGCAACCCCAATACAGCGCGACTCTCCTTTAGGTAAACTGGCAAGCCAGCCTGCTGCTCTCATTGAGTTTCACTTGCGCCACTCTGTGGGTGAACTTGAAAAACCCAATTAGCCCCCAAAGGTTTACTGGGTGGACTTGTGTGTTTCCTCAATCAACAACTATACATATTTATGTACAGTATATATACAGTGGTGTGAAAAACTATTTGCCCCCTTCCTGATTTCTTATTCTTTTGCATGTTTGTCACACAAAATGTTTCTGATCATCAAACACATTTAACCATTAGTCAAATATAACACAAGTAAACACAAAATGTAGTTTTTAAATGATGGTTTTTATTATTTAGGGAGAAAAAAAAATCCAAACCTACATGGCCCTGTGTGAAAAAGTAATTGCCCCCTTGTTAAAAAATAACCTAACTGTGGTGTATCACACCTGAGTTCAATTTCCGTAGCCACCCCCAGGCCTGATTACTGCCACACCTGTTTCAATCAAGAAATCACTTAAATAGGAGCTGCCTGACACAGAGAAGTAGACCAAAAGCACCTCAAAAGCTAGACATCATGCCAAGATCCAAAGAAATTCAGGAACAAATGAGAACAGAAGTAATTGAGACCTATCAGTCTGGTAAAGGTTATAAAGCCATTTCTAAAGCTTTGGGACTCCAGCGAACCACAGTGAGAGCCATTATCCACAAATGGCAAAAACATGGAACAGTGGGTGAACCTTCCCAGGAGTGGCCGGCCGACCAAAATTACCCCCAAGAGCGCAGAGACGACTCATCCGAGAGGTCACAAAAGACCCCCAGGACAACGTCTAAAGAACTGCAGGCCTCACTTGCCTCAATTAAGGTCAGTGTTCACGACTCCACCATAAGAAAGAGACTGGGCAAAAACGGCCTGCATGGCAGATTTCCAAGACGCAAACCACTGTTAAGCAAAAAGAACATTAGGGCTCGTCTCAATTTTGCTAAGAAACATCTCAATGATTTCCAAGACTTTTGGGAAAATACCTTGTGGACTGATGAGACAAAAGTTGAACTTTTTGGAAGGTAAATGTCCCGTTACATCTGGCGTAAAAGGAACACAGCATTTCAGAAAAAGAACATCATACCAACAGTAAAATATGGTGGTGGTAGTGTGATGGTCTGGGGTTGTTTTGCTGCTTCAGGACCTGGAAGGCTTGCTGTGATAGATGGAACCATGAATTCTACTGTCTACCAAAAAATCCTGAAGGAGAATGTCCGGCCATCTGTTCGTCAACTCAAGCTGAAGCGATCTTGGGTGCTGCAACAGGACAATGACCCAAAACACACCAGCAAATCCACCTCTGAATGGCTGAAGAAAAACAAAATGAAGACTTTGGAGTGGCCTAGTCAAAGTCCTGACCTGAATCCAATTGAGATGCTATGGCATGACCTTAAAAAGGCGGTTCATGCTAGAAAACCCTCAAATAAAACTGAATTACAACAATTTTGCAAAGATGAGTGGGCCAAAATTCCTCCAGAGCGCTGTAAAAGACTCATTGCAAGTTATCGCAAACGCTTGATTGCAGTTATTGCTGCTAAGGGTGGCCCCAACCAGTTATTAGGTTCAGGGGGCAATTACTTTTTCACACAGGGCCATGTAGGTTTGGATTTTTTTTTTCTCCCTAAATAATAAAAACCACCATTTACAAACTGCATTTTGTGTTTACTTGTGTTATATTTGACTAATGGTTAAATGTGTTTGATGATCAGAAACATTTTGTGTGACAAACATGCAAAAGAATAAGAAATCAGGAAGGGGGCAAATAGTTTTTCACACCACTGTACATAGAGTGGACAGCAAATAAGGAAATGGAGAAGCAAAGAGAAGTTGGGGTGCCAACCAGGTCACCCACCTTACTGCCAATGTCCAGGAAAGTGAACAAAAATGAGCGCACATTGGCACAACAGAAAACGTACACAAAGTCCGCCTCTTAGTCCTCCACAGCTTATCTAAATATCTAAACTCTCTGCTCTACCGAGGTGGTCAGGGTGCAGGTGCCCACTCATGCCAGGCATAGGTCCTCTGACTGAGACCCCATCTTCCGGGAGCCCTCAGATTTCTACCATACTGAGTGGAAGGGTTGTGGAGTCGAGGCGTGACTGGGGTGCCCTGATTGGGCAGCTTCTTGGAGCTAAAGAGGAGAAAAGAGATGGCATAGGTAGCCTTGGCAACCCCTTATGTCTCAGTGAGATACTCCATAGCTCCTTATCTGACGCCTGGAAGGTGATCCTCATATTTTTATGCAATCGTTTTGTTCACCCCACTGAATTAACTGCATCGGAGTTGTTTCATTTCAAATTCATTGTGGTGATGTACAGAACCAAAATTAGAAAAACGTCTCTGTCCAAATATTTATGGACCTAACTGTATATGGTATGGTATTTAGAATATGTATGTATACAGACCTGCTTATGTCTTTATACGTTTACTCTATATGGTGTCTTTCATATCTAATACTAGCACACTGACATTTATCTTTCTCATTTGTTAATGTATACTCAGTATTAATTTATTTATTCAAGGGATTTTTTTAAATTTCTTTACATTTCCTTATTATTAATTTTGCTTGTCTCTCCTTCATGCTCACGCTAAAGACTTTTTTGGGTCATTGAGCTCTAACTACTTTAGTTCTGAGCCTGGGTGGTCCCTTACTACAAGGTCGCCCACTATATGAATATTTCTCTGCCTGCTGTGAGGTCCGGGAGGTTAAGCTGTGATTCTCAGAGTCAGTTCTCCCCTCAGATGAGTCGTCCATTGGCTTCTTTTTTTTGCCGAGTAGTCAGAATGAATAAAAGAAGAAGCCCACGCTGCCCCTCCCCCCCAACGCCCCCTCAGATCCCCCATCCACTCTCTCCATCTCTCGTGACAGAACGGCTTTCTCCGGTCTATTTTTAGTTTGATTGCTTGGCCACAGGCCCTGACGTGATTGGCTGGGATGCTGCGGCTCAGAGAAACTCATTAGGAAAGCCCCCCCCCCACACACCCCCCCCCCCCCCCCCCCCTGCCGCTCCCGCAGAGAAACGGGTGCTAAAAATAGAGCAGGAATCCCCACGTCAACAGCTCTGACTGGCATCCCAAGGTCAAGCACGCTTCGGCTTGCCTGCCTGAGATTTCCCCTTTTGTCCTTCTCTTTGCTTGGCTCGCTCGCGTTTCCTCTTCTTACTTTTTAATTTTTATTTCTGAATGCATTTCAGCCTGAAGAACATGAAATTAAAAGTAAAAAACCCGAGTCCTCATCCTGGTGCGGATTTCCTGCTTTTCTTTGGGCAGAAGACTCTCTGCCATTGTGATATTTGATTCATTTCATAGGCTGGGGTGGTGATCACAATTGGATAGTTTGTTTATTATTATTATTATTATTATTACTATTGCTGCTGTGATGTCTATGTCCCGACCAAGGACCACCACCTCAGATTATAGAAGCGAAACATCAGCAAAGGGTGGTCCCGGCTGACGACCCTGCAGCCAGCCAGGTGGCACTATTGGAGGTGCATCAGGCAGAAGTGCCCAGCAGGTGGTCCCACCTGTGCCCTCATTTATTATTATTATTATTATTATTATTATTGCTGCTGTGATGTCCGTGTCCCAACCAGGGACCACCACCTCGAGATGTTCCGGGATTAAAGAAGCGAAACATCAGTGAAGGGTGGTCCTGGCTGATGAACCTGCAACCAACAAAATGGCACTGTGTGAGGTGCGTCAGGCAGAAGTGCCCAGCAGGTGGTCCCACCTGTGCCCTCGTTTTTTATTATTATTATTGCTGCTGTGATGTCCGTGTCCTGACCAGGGACCACCACCTCAAGATGTTCTGGGTTTATAGAAGCAAAACATCAACAAAGGGTGGTCCTGGCTGACGACCCTGCAGCCAGCCAGGTGGTACTGTTGGAGGTGCATCAGGCAGAATTGCCTAGCAGGTGGTCCCACCTGTGCCCTCGTTTATTATTATTATTATTATTATTATTATTATTATTGCTGCTGTGATGTCCATGTCCCGACCAGGGACCACCACCTCGAGATGTTCCGGGATTAAAGAAGCGAAACATCAACAAAGGGTGGTCCCGGCTGACGACCTTGCAGCCAGCCAGGTGGCACTGTTGGAGGTGCATCAGGCAGAAGTGCCCAGCAGGTTTATTATTATTATTATTATTATTATTGCTGCTGTAATGTCCGTGTCCCAACCAGGGACCACCACCTCAAGATGTTCCGGGTTTATAGAAGCGAAACATCAACAAAGGGTGGTCCTGGCTGACGACCTTGCAGCCAGCCAGGTGGCACTATTGGAGGTGCATCAGGCAGAAGTGCCCAGCAGGTGGTCCCACCTGTGCCCTCATTTATTATTATTATTATTATTATTATTATTGCTGCTGTGATGTCCGTGTCCCAACCAGGGACCACCACCTCGAGATGTTCTGGGATTAAAGAAGCGAAACATCAGTGAAGGGTGGTCCTGGCTGATGAACCTGCAACCAACAAAATGGCACTGTGTGAGGTGCGTCAGGCAGAAGTGCCCAGCAGGTGGTCCCACCTGTGCCCTCGTTTTTTTATTATTATTATTATTATTATTTCTGCTGTGATGTCCGTGTCCTGACCAGGGACCACCACCTCAAGATGTTCTGGGTTTATAGAAGCAAAACATCAACAAAGGGTGGTCCTGGCTGACGACCCTGCAGCCAGCCAGGTGGTACTGTTGGAGGTGCATCAGGCAGAAGTGCCCAGCAGGTTTATTATTATTATTATTATTATTATTGCTGCTGTAATGTCCGTGTCCCGACCAGGGACCACCACCTCGAGATGTTACGGGATTAAAGAAGCGAAACATCAACAAAGGGTGGTCCCGGCTGACAACCCTGCAGCCAGCCAGGTGGCACTGTTGGAGGTGCATCAGGGAGAAGTGCCCAGCAGGTGGTCCCACCTGTGCTCTTGTTTATTATTATTATCCATCCATCCATTTTCCAACCCGCTGAATCCGAACACAGAGACTGCTGCTGTGATGTCCGTGTCCCAACCAGGGACCACCACCTTGAGATTCTCCGGGATTAAAGAAGTGAAATATCAGTGAAGGGTGGTCCTGGCTGATGAACCTGCAATCAACAAGATGGCACTGTCGGAGGTGCATCAGGCAGAAGTGCCCAGCAGGTGGTCCCACCTGTGCCCTCGTTTTTTATTATTATTATTATTATTGCTGCTGTAATGTCCGTGTCCCGACCAGGGACCACCACCTCAAGATGTTACGGGATTAAAGAAGCGAAATATCAACAAAGGGTGGTCCCGGCTGATGACCCTGCAACCAACAAGATGGCACTGTTGGAGGTGCATCAGGCAGAAGTCCCCAGCAGGTGGTCCCACCTGTGCTCTTGTTTATTATTATTATCCATCCATCCATTATCCAACCCGCTGAATCCGAACACAGGGATTGCTGCTGTGATGTCCGTGTCCCAACCAGGGACCATCACCTAGAGATTCTCTGGGATTAAAGAAGTGAAACATCAGTGAAGGGTGGTCCTGGCTGATGAACCTGCAACCAACAAGATGGCACTGTCGGAGGTGCATCAGGCAGAAGTGCCCAGCAGGTGGTCCCGCCTGTGCCCTCGTTTATTATTATTATTATTGCTACTGTAATGTCCGTGTCCTGACAAGGAACCTAAGACTTGAAGGATGAAGAATGTCAGCAGTTCCCCTCTGCGTGATCTTCTGCACTTCTTGAGATGTGTGGTGTCCTGGCAATGCCTGCAGGTTCTTTTCAACTCCTTTCTTGATGGTTACCCAAAGCCCCCTGGACACAACCCTACTCTTCATGCCCTACACCCTGCTGATCTCGATTTCCAGATCTTTCTATTGGCTTTACTTTGCTGAGATGCTTTTGTCATCTGGATCTGTTATATCAGTCGGAAGACATGGCCTCTCCTTCTTCTGATGGACTACTGTGTCAGGAGGGCTTGCTGAAATGGCTGTTGTCATCATTGTTTCTGACGGCCTCCATCATGTGCTGGCACCATTCTTCCGGCATTTTTCCATCCAGTGCACCACAGATCAGCCAGTGCAGATAGATGGCAGCCTTGTTGAGCTGGTTGATGTACTCAGTAGAAGTTAGCATTTCACATCCAGCGATGATACGGTTGACCTTCTCCTCACTCTTGCTGCACATTCTTCATTTGCTCTGAACCTGCTGCTCCAGGATGTTCCACTGTTGGTACCGGGTGTCAAAGGCCTGGTCCTGAGCTGTAGTGAGCGGGCCTTCAGTCTCCCCCTTGAGCCCAGTGCTGTTCAGCCATGTCACACATGCACTTCTGGTCTGTCAAGGCTATGATAGTATTAGCCGTGCAGTGGCTCACTCATCTTGGTTTCCATGATGGTATTGAGTGGTCAGCTTCATTGCAGACTGGCCACCATTCTGTCTCTTCTAATATCTACCACATATACTCACATATAAGTCGGATCTTGAAACCCGAAAAATCAATTCTAAAATCAGACCCTGACTTATACGCCCGTTCAAAAATACAACACTTAATTTTTTAACATCTTCTTGCCTCCTCCGATCTCACACCAGTTTCTCAGACGCATTGAATTTTGTTACCAATTTCTTTCGCCACTTCAACGACTTTTAATTTAAAAGCAGCTTCATATTTTCTTCTGATCGAACGCTCCATCGTAGATATGGGATGCTCTTACGATAAAGGTGTACGAGGGTGTGAGATACAAAAAACACAAATCAGTGCAAACGTCGCTTCGGAATAGTGCGGGTATTACCATGTGGTCAGGTGGGCACAACAGAGAGAGAGAGAGAGAGGGGTTAGGAGCACCCGTTGATACGGCGCATTGCCACGCCCACATAGAAAAACAAGGCTGTGGTCTCCGTGGTTACTCTCTCTGGTGGGCGTTAGCATATCTCTTGGACCAATAGCGTGAGTTTTCCGCCTTCGACTTATACGACCGACATTATAAAACACCAGAAATGATACGGTAAAATCAAGTCCCGACTTATCTGGATGTTGTACCGGTCAGTTGACACGAAGAGAGAGCTGAACCGAAAGGTAAGTCTCTCGATTTACAGGTCGATCTTTGTTCTCGTCCTCACCGATGGTCTTGAGCTGTAGGCAGTGACTGAAGGAGTGAAATTGAGTTTCCCTTCGCCGGGTGTCTTTGCTCAGCCTTAGAGGTCGAGTGAGGAGTGCAGACATTTGGGAGGAGCTCAAAGTTGAGCCACCGCACCTCCACAAGGAGCCAGTTGAGGTGATTCACACTTCTGGTTTGGATGCCACCTTATGGAGGTGTTTTGGGTACGTCCAACTTGGGGGAGACCTCATGGCAGACCCCGGACATGTTGAATAGGTTATATGTTGTAAGAGACGGCCGGCAGCCCAAACCGGCCGGGACACCCGAGAAGTGGAAGGCACTGCTTCCCCCAGAACACTAGATGGCAGCTCCCCTGGATTGCAGCGATGCCCCAGATTCCTACAGGGCACCATGGGACTTCTCAGTTCTTCATCATGAGTTCTTTATCTCAGCCCTGTTCGGTACCATGGGTGTCTCCAGGGCGTGATATACAAAATGGAGGAGTCATGTGGCATGGGGTTTCTGTCTATCCCAGATGTGCTTACAGACCATGTGGACAGAAAAATAGGGGTCACTTCCGAGTTGGCCACTATAAGAGGACTCGCCAGCCTGACAGTGAGGAGCCAGAGTCAGGAGGTGGAGGAGTGGAGACTGAGAGAAAGAGGAAGAAAGGACTGTGTGTTGTTCGTTGCTTTGTATTGTGTTGTGTAGTGGTGGGGCGGGGGGCAAAAGAAAAACACTGTGCCACTTGAATAAAAGGTGTGCAGTTTGGCAAGACTTGGATCTCGGCCTGTTTGTGTCGGGGTTCGAGGAGAGGTACACCTCCTGGTGGGCCACAATGTCTCGGCTGGCCTGGAAATGCCTTGGTATTCTCATGGAGGATTTGGAGGAGGTGATGCAGAAAAAGTGACATCTGGACATCTTTGTGAGCAAAAGCAGAAGAACTTGGAAGGAAAGATGGATGGCTAATCTATAATATTCATGTAATTTAGGCTGATTCAATATTCTAAATCGGAGATAGCATGGCATGGCATCCAAGGTTGGCTCCAGCTTTGTTCCTAACGCTGCCAGGGTAAGCTCTGGCACCTTTATTCTCTGAATTAGGCAACTGGATATGACAGCGATACGTTGAGGTCTGTTAATGGAATCGCCGAGTGACTGCAGGTCAAAAAGAAGCCAACGTGGTCAGAACTTTTCCTGAAGGGCAAAGTCGTGAGCAATTCAAGACACTGGACTCTGAGTTTTCAAAGTCTGCGGGAGATGGCAGGCCCACAAGAAGCTGAGGGGATCCTCACACGCCGCCCACCTTAAATATGTTAAGTTAATTAAAAGAAGCGAGAGAAAACTCCTCAGACAGGATTCGCCAGCTGTGTCTGGAAAGCTTTCCGCGAGCGACTTGGCAACAAGCATCAAGAGTGTCATGTGGGCAAACCGAAGTTGGCAGATGGCAGAGATTCACTCGTCTTACTTCTCAGTCCAAAACCTGCTTTAACCAACAGGGTCAGCAGACAAAAGGAATGGGGCTTGGCGCACCACAGTAGAGACGGTAGACAAAAAAGACGGAGAGAGTAGCGGAGGAAGAACGCGACACGGCAGATCGGTACCCGCTAGAAAATCCAAAATGGACGACAAGCGTGGGGGTTTTTAGACAAGCATGGAAAAAGTGGCATCAAAAAAATCAGACTTGTGCCAAGTCATGCCAAGTAACAACTAAATTAGCATTCCGGGCTTTTCCTCCAGTGCGAGGGAATACCTCCATTTTTATGCAAATATTTAATGCACGGTATGGAAATCTAATTGTGCTGCTCTAATGCCATTAGCAGGCTAATGAGGACTAATTTGCATACATTTTTTATAAAGCAGGCACTGGGCTGCTGGTATTTAACGAGACTTTCAACTGAAAATAAAAATTGGTTTAGCTGCTGGGACAATGGCTGTCTTGGATGTTAATAATATTATTATTATTATTATTATTAATAATAATAATGTTTATCTTATATCACGGGGACCACCCATTTACAGAATTACAGTTGAGGTCGGAGGTTTCCATTCCCTTCGTGTGAATTCTCTAAACCTCACTTTATAGCCCCCCACAGATTTTACACTAACAAACTATACATCTGACATATCGTTTAGGACGTCTACTCTCTGCAGGGCTGAAGTCATTTTTTCCACCAATGTTCCAAGACATCCGCATATTTCACTTTTTTCTGACCAGATCACAAATTTTTTATACACACTTTGCTAACTGGGCCTTTAAACGGCATGGAAAATTCCAGAAAATGATGTCAAGCCTTTAAGCAATTCAACAATGAGCTTCTGAGAGCCAAGGAGCCTAATTGGAGTCAACATGTGGATGGATGTTGAGGCCGACGATCAAACTCACTGTCTCTTTGCTTGACATAATGGGGAAATCAGCCAAAACCTCAGAAAAAAAAATGGTGGACTTCCACAGATCTGGTTTATCTTGGGAACAATTTCCAAATGCCTGAAGGTTCCATGTTCCCCTGTACAAAGCAGAATACTTAAGTATAAACCCCATGGGACCACCCAGCTGTCATATCGCTCAGGAAGGAGACACATTGTGTCTCCTAGAGAAGAACGGACTTTGGCATGAAAAAATGCAAACCAATCCCAGAACAACAGTAGAGGACCCTGTGAAGATGCTGGAGGACACAAGTAGACAAGTCTCCATATTCATAGTCAAACAAGTCCAACACTGACATCAACTGAAAGGCTGCTCAGCGAGGAAGAAGCCGCCATCAAAAAGCCAGGCTGCAGTTTGCCGTGACACATGGGGACAAAGATCTGACTTTCTGGAGAAATGTCCTCTCGTCTGATGAATCCAAGATCAAACTATTTGGCCATAATGACCATCATTAGGTTTGGAGGATAAAGGGTGAGGCTTACAAACTAAAGAACACCATCTTAACCATCAAGCATGGGGGTGGGAGCATCATGTTGTGGGGGGCTGCAGGTGCACTTCATAGAATAGATGGCATCATGAAGAAGGACAATGATGGAGATAAACTGCAGCAACATCTCCAGAACTGAGCAAGGAAGGTGAAGCTCAGTTGCAAAGGGGGTCTTCAGAATGGACAAGGACCCCAAGCAGACCTCCAAAGTGGTGGCTAAATGGCTTAAAGGAAATAAGGTCGAGGTATTGGACTGGCCATCACAAAGCCCCGACCTCAATCCAATGGAACTGAAGAAGTGCACTGCTTTAGGGGGGTCTATGATGCTGTTAAGATGGCTTATATGGTGTGGCCCACCTTTAAGGGCAAGGAGGTGGGAGTCAAACTAGAGGATGGCAAACCGTGGATAATCATGGGATGGGCGGTGGGTACACAAGCAGATCAGGACTGTGTCCGCGCCTGTTGGGTGACGTCTCTCCGTGCTGCGAGACCCAAGCAGGGTAACCCAGAGAGGTGTCAATTTTAAAGGGTAGCACCGGGGACGGTGATTTTAATGAGAAGGTTCAACCTTGTTTTTATGGATTTAAAGTATGTATTTGAAGTTTAACCTCCGCATTTATTTATTTATAATGGATTGAGCACTGCACTTCATTTTGGACACTGATTGGTTCATCTCAGTTGAGGTACAGACGGTGGCGGGTTCAAGAGGACAACCGGAAAGGGTCCAGTAGCATGGAGCTAGCCCACACCATCACACAACCCCTGGTTTTGTGGCTGATTGCCATCATCAGAGCCCTTCAGCTCTTTCCCATGGGCACATGTGTGACGCTTGTCTCAAAGCTCCGCAGGCGATTGGTTTTTGCTCAACTGCGGGACCTTCGATAGACCGGTGTGCGCCTTTCCTAATCAATCCAGTCGTTTGATGTGACCCACAGGTGGACTACAAACAAGTTTTAGAAGCAAAGATAATCAACAGAATGGGATGCACCTGACCCAAGTTTCAAGCATCATAGTAACGGGGATTGTGGAAGAGAGGTGAAGAAGACAGTGCAGGCAGGGTGGAGTTGGTGGAGAAGAGTGTCAGGAGTGATTTGTGACAGACGGGTATCAGCAAGAGTGAAAGGGAAGGTCTACAGGACGGTAGTGAGACCAGCTATGTTATATGGGCTGGAGACGGTGGCACAGGAGACAGAGCTGGAGGTGGCAGAGTTAAAGATGTTAAGATTTGTATTGGGTGTGACGAGGATGGACAGGATTAGAAATGAGGACATTAGAGGGTCGGATCAGGTG
The DNA here is from genome assembly GCF_900747795.2 of Erpetoichthys calabaricus. Taxonomy (NCBI): domain Eukaryota; kingdom Metazoa; phylum Chordata; class Cladistia; order Polypteriformes; family Polypteridae; genus Erpetoichthys; species Erpetoichthys calabaricus. Next base: position 152,606,230 of record NC_041405.2, on the reverse strand, counting down.
GGACGGTTGGGAGACAAAGTCAGAGAGGCGAGATTGCGTTGATTTGGACATGTGCAGAGGAAAATGCTGGGTATATTGGGAGAAGGGTACTAAGGATAGAGCTGCCAGGGAAGAGGAGAAGAGGAAGACCTAAGAGAAGGTTTATGGATGTGGGGAGAGAGGACATGCAGGTGATGGGTGTAACAGAACAAGATGCAGAGGACAGAAAGATATGGAAGAAGATGATCCACTGTGGCAACCCCTAATGGGAGCAGCCGAAACAAGAAGAAGATAGTAAAGGGCCTAAACATTTGTGTCAGTAGTGGGATATTCCAGTTTTTTTTATTAATTTAAATAAATGTGCAAAGATTCCTCAAATCCTGTTTTCTTTTTGTCATTCTGGGGTATCAAGTGTTGATTGATGAGGGAAAAAATAAATGTAAGTGATTTTAGTAGGAGGCTGCAACCAAGCCGAGGGGGTCTGAAGACTTTCCGAATGCTGGTGGCTTGTTCCTAGGGTGATCCTTCCGTTCTTCTTCCCTTTTCGGCTCGAGTCTCGTAATCACTCTGTCGGTTTCCCCTGATTCTACTGAGCCTGTCGCCTGTAGAGCAGCTTGACAGTGGCCTTCTTTTTAATTTAGGTTGTAATATTTATAGTCGTCATTGATTGCCTTTTGTAAAGTCCTTCATGATGGTTGCCCTCAGGAAATGCACTCTCTCAAATGCAATAATTGATTGATCGATTGATTGATTGACTATCAGCTGTTGATTAAGTCTCCCTGGGGAGCTCTTTCTTTAAAATGAGAGAATGCTAAGTCAGGTTTTCCGGGTCAGAAGGTTGTAGATCACAACTTGATCTGCTTAAGTTTTCCCTCGGGCCGACTGCGTTCTCTAAATGCATCTTTAATAATCTCCGCTAATTAAGGTTGGAATAATAGAGTGAGTGGCTGGGGAGCGACGCGGCCTCACGGTTGGCGTTCCCGTTGCAGGGCCACGTGCAGCTTTCTACGCATAGGAGCTTTTACGTTTCCAAATATTTGCTTAGCAGATGCTTTAATCCAAAGCGACTTACAAATGAGGTCGACATAATCAAGTAACCTCAGGCTGGGGACTGTTTGGGGAATGGACAAGAGGACAAAATTATTTTCTACAAGTGGAAAACTCAAAAGAAGATACAAGTGAGATACAATTCCCAGACTTACAAAACCTAATTAGACAAATTCACCAAACAGGAGAATCGTCAAGATGCTTCTTAAACTCGGCTTTTTGAACGAAGGTGGGCAGCAGCTCGCTCCATCAAGTTGGAGTTACATGTGAATAAAGTCCGGACTGAGATTTGATGTCACGCAGAGGTGGCACCACCAGATGCTGCTCATCAGAAAGGAAGCAGAGGACCTCACCGGCCACTTTATTAGGTACACCTTGCTAGTCCCTGGTTAGACCCCCTTTTGCCTTCAGAGCTGCCATAATTCTCCATGGCGTAGATTCAACAAGGTGCTGGAGACATTCCTCAGGGATTTTGGTCCATATTGACATGAGAGCATCACACAGTTGCTGCAGATTTGTTAGCTAAACATCCATGATGTGAATCTCCCATCCCACCACACCCCAAAGGTGCCCTACTGGATTGAGATCTGGGGACTGTGGAGGCCATTTGAGTGCAATGAACTCATCATCATGTTCAAGATACCAGTCTGAGATGATCTGAACTTTGTGACATCCTGCTGGAAGTGGCCATCAGAAGATGGGAACACTGCAGTCATAAACATGAACATGGTTAGCAACAACACTCGGGTAGGCTGCGGCATTTAAATAATGCTCAGTTGGTACTAAGTGGCCCAAACTGTGCCAATAGAAGATTCCACATCACACCACCAGCACCACCAGCTTGAACAGTTGATACAATGCAGGATGGAGCCAAGCTTTCATGTTGTTGACACCAAATTCTGACCTACTATCAGAATGTTGCAGCAGAATTTGAGACTCTTCACACCAGGCAACGTTTTTCCAATCTTCTGTTGTCCAGTTTTGGTGAACCCATGTGAATTGTAGTCCCAGTTTCCTGTTCTTAGGTGACAGGAGTGACACCTGGTGTGGTCTGCTGATGTTGTAGCCCACCTGCTTCAAGGTTCGACGTGTTGTGTGTTCAGAGATGCTCTTCTGCACACCTCAGTTGAGTTCCTGTTGCCTTTCTATCCACTCAAACCAGTCTGGCCATTCTCCTTTGACCTCTGGCATCAACAAGGCCCACAGAACTGCCGCTCCCTGGATATTTTCCCCTTTTTCAGACCATTCTCTGTAAACCGTAGAGATGGTTGTGTGAGAAAATCCCAGTAGATCAGCAGTTTCTGAAATACTCAGAGCAGCCTGTCTGGCTGGTGGAGTGGTGGCTCTGAGGTAGGGATCTGCACTGGTTTGAATCCTGTAAATGCCAAAAGTGACTCTACTTCATTGGGCCCTTGAGTAAAGCCCTTAACCTGCAATTGCTCTGTCCTGGGTATGACGTTAATCTGCATCCAGCCCTACGTGTAGGCCCTCCAACCTGTAGGGGAAAAACCTGGGGGTTGGTGGCAGAATTGGCACTCCAGTCGCCATAAAAAATCCTCCCACTGGTTCCATTCCACCTGAACTGGTGTGGTGCTGAGGTGTCATCCGTTGCATGGCTGCACTCGGGTCTTAATCTGGGATCCTGAGTTGATTGGTCACGTGGTGTGTGCTGCAATGCGCTGTATCAGTGTGCGCTCCTCACCTGTCTCTCTCCTGTCTGGCACTAACAACCACGCCATGTTCTAAGTCCCGTCAATCTTCTTTCTTCTCCAATCTGATGCTCGGTTTGAACTTCAGCATGTCGTCTACAGGCTGAAATGCCACGTGATTGGCTGATGAGAGATTTGCGTTAACGAGCAGTTGAACAGATGTGGGCAACAATCGCCAAGTCCAAATGTGCCAAGCTGATAGACTCTTTCCTTAAAAAGACGGAGTGCTGTAATAAAATTAAAAGTTGAAGTTTAGGAGGTGGACACTCTAATGCCACCAGGGTTTTGCAGGATTTGTTTGTCTTCTTTTTTCACTAAACAGTTTTTAATTTGTCTTCACCTTCCTTGTATAGACTGCAATTTTGCAATAAAGGTGGAATAAGTTCTGACAGGATTTCTCTTGGTTTCATTTTTTTTTGCATTACATAGAATCTGCCATCTTGGCTGGGGTGTGCAGTCTTTTTATATCCACCTGATCTCACTCACCTATTTCTCCGAAAGGACAACCCTGCAAGGAAGTCACCCTCAGCCTGTGGAACTCGGTCGATGGTGTCCTCATTGATTCACATGTCCTGCACGCATCCCAAATTGACTTTACCACACACAGACCCCCATCCCCCATCCCATCCCCCCCCCCAACCACCACCTCAAAGGGCATTGCTGATGTCCTAAACCTGCACTTCAGATCTGCAGATATCTGCGGTGGATTTCTAAGACGCCTCAAAGGTTCATTATAAGGCATCTGCAATTTCATTTAGAGATATCTCAGGATCTCAATCTGGGAAAATGCGCGGCCTTTTTGATAGAACGTCCTGATATTTCAGAGATAAGACTAAAGGCATCTGAAAGCACCGGGGAGAGCCACGATATCTCAGCATAAAATCTAAAGATCTCCAAATGCAGTGGATGCTACCTAAATCACTGTGAATGCTCTTCTAAATCACAGTAAACAACTCTGTTTTTAAACACATTTTTGTGATGGATCGCCGTCCCATCCTTGAGGCTACGGCACTTTGAGATCTTAAATGGAATAAATTTCGCACAAGGGGATGATTTCAAGCTGTTGCTGGCCATGTGAGGTGCCAGGCAGGAACCAACTCTGGAAGGTGGACCAGAATCTGTTGTGAAGGCTAAGAGAGCCCCCAAACCCCAAACATGACGACACAAGACACTCCTGGGTTCAAATAAAGGGAGTGTTTATTCCAAATTCCTACAGACACACGTTTCTGCTTTCTTTCTCCTCCTCTCCTCTCCAGTCGAGTGTTGCCCATCTCCGCTCCCAGCTCTGACTCACCTGGACAACGTAGTGTGGTCCCTTTTACTGAGGACCCTGGAGTATTTACACTGCCATTGGAAACACTTTCGAATCATATGGAAGTTACAAATAGTAAGGGGAGTATCTCCTTGCAGTGCCCTCAGGTGGCACCCCCAGACCCCAACAGGGCTGCGTTACCAGGACTACAATTCCCAATATTCCCTGCTGATCTCTGAACGGGCACCGATATCCAGGGCTGCTACCTTCAAGCATCCTGGAGGAACAAACATCCCTTAGAGCCAGTTCTCTCTTGTCCTTCTCTTTCATCCTGCCCAGGGAAGGTACTACAAATATGTCTGGTCAGGAAGCCTGTCCATCTGCCTGGGGCTTCACGCCTGGATAAGAAAACTTCTTTCCTGGTCAGGATGTCCGTCCATCCACTTGTCTGGAAAAGTCTGGAACCTTTCTGTCCCTTGGCCAGGATGCCTGTCTGTCCTCTTGGAGCCTCCCGTCTGGGTGAGGAGCCATCCCTTTTCCTGGTCAGGATGCCCATCCATCCCATGTGGCACTTACACACTGATCCTAGATATTTAAACATCTCCACTCTTTTTGACTAACTTCTGAATTCTGATCATCATTAAATCTCATATATGTGTTATGGCCAAAACCCAAAGTTCAGTCAGTTCTCGAATTGGCCGGCTGTTTCACATTTTGGCCGCAAGTTGTGGCCAAAGTCCAAATTACTAGAAATGACGAGTGTATATGCTACTTTGGCCGGCCATTTCTCGAAGTGGCAAGAACTCCCTGGCCAAAATCCGATGTGCTGATGTAGGACTGTCCGCTCAAGGTGCGAAGATGCTAAAAAACATTCAGATGCAGATTCAGAAGTGAGTTTCCCATTCTGCACGAGAAACTGCTCAAGGCGGGTCTTGTTCAGAAAGCGGACGCCACTTGAGACGGCCTTCTCCTCGCCCAAACCCTAACCTTAAGGTCAAAAAAATAGGTCCCTGATGTTAAGTCACTATTTTAGGGCTAAAATGACAACAGAAATGTGAAACCTACTTATATACCTAATCTTAATTCTTGTGAAACAACCAAGTGGCGTCCGCTTTCTGAACGAGAGCCGCCAAGGCTACACTCAATTGCACTACTAAGTGCGCAACAAATCGCTGCTCATGCCTTTTTTCTTCCGACTTTGACTGATCACCCCATGCCATTTCACAAACTGGCTGGCCAAATCCCGAAATCTAGGAAAAGATCAAACATTGGCCGGTCAATTTACAGCGACATTGGCCATTTCCTGCTTTGGCTGATTTCGGGTTTTGGCCGTAACATATATACTCTTTCTTCTTCTTCTTCCTATTTATCTTCATTCCTCTGTCTTCCAAAGCCCTTCTCCATTCTTCCAACTTCCTCTCCACTTCTTCTTTTCTGGTGGTACACAACACAATGGCATCAGTAAAAAGCCTACACCAGGGGGATTGATGTTTTATCCCTTGAGTCAACATATCCTTAAGAAATTCAGATAAATAAGGACCTCAAGAAGATCCCTAGTGCAGACCTCCTCTAACTGGGGTCTTGTCTGTTACCCCAACTCTGCTTTGAACCCAAGTCTTTACTCCCTCATACATCTGCTGGACAGTCCTCACACACTTCTCTGATTCTCCTTTGTCTCGCATGCACCTCCAGACCTCTCGATGTGACACTCTATCATAAGCTGGATGATAAATTGGACTGGACTGCCAATACTGATGGTCTGTGCAAGAGAGGACAGAGCCGGTTATACTTCCTTAGAAGACTGGCGTCTTTCAACATCTGCAATAAGATGCTGCAGATGTTCTATCAGACGGTTGTGGCGAGCGCCCTCTTCTGAGGAAGGCAGGCTCTATTGTTGGCATGGAGCTGGACAGTTTGACATCTGTGGCAGAGCGACGGGCGCTGAGCAGACTCCTGTCAATCATGGAGAATCCACTGCATCCACTGAACAGGATCATCTCCAGACAGAGGAGCAGCTTCAGCGACAGACTGCTGTCACCATCTTTCTCCACTGACAGACTGAGGAGATCGTTCCTCCACCACACTATGCGACTCTTCAATTCCACCCGGGGGGGTAAACGTTAACATTATACAAAGTTATTGTCTGTTTTTACCTGCATTGTTATCAATCTTTAATTTAATATTGTCTTTATCAGTATGCTGCTGCTGGAGTATGGGAATTTCCCCTTGGGGATTAATAAAGTATCTATCTATCTATCTATCTATCTATCTATCTATCTATCTATCTATCTATCTATCTATCTATCTATCTATCTATCTATCTATCTATCTATTATATAGTGCCTTTCAAATCTATCTATCTATCTATCTATCTATCTATCTATCTATCTATCTATCTATCTATCTATCTATCTATCTATCTATCTATCTATCTATCTATCTACAAGCCTCCTCCAAATCCATCAACACCATGCGCAGACCTTTTTTTTGTTCTTGCTGCGTCTCTATCAGTTGTCTCAATGCAAAGACTGCATCGGTTCTGTTCTGCCCTACATGTTGTTAGCTGCTATTTGTTGAGCAGGGCTCCCCCTTTGTCTTGTCATTTATTAACACACCTGTCAGTCACGCCCCACACTCACAGTGGTGTCATAAATGTCTATGAAACTCACGTAAAGCATGTATTGTAGATCCCATAATAAACATTTAAATACAATGCACCCCATGTGTCTCACGTAGGCACCCCTTCATCTCTTGTTTCAGTCACACTTCAGAAGTGTATCTTTAAGGTATATACTCCTGGGTCTGGTTAGTTGTGGTATGCGGCCAATTTGAACCTCTGTCTACGTCACTTCTCTTTGTTTTGATCCAACCGTGGAAATCGCTTGCCTTGTAAATGTCTTTTAAAGGTTTATTGTTTAATGTATACTGTCTTCTATGTATTGCTTTGTAAATCATTATTTATTATCTTTGGTGATACACCTGTACAATCATATGAAAAAGTTTGGGACCCCCTCTTAGCCTGCATAATAATTGACTCTCCTTTCAACATAAAAGATAACAGTGTTGTGTCTTTCATTTCCTAGGAACATCTGAGTACTGCGGTGTTTTCCGAACAAAGATATTTAGTGAGATATTTAGTTGTATGAAATTAAATCAAATGTGAAAAACTGGCGGTGCACAAATGTGGGTCCCCTTGTCATTGTGCTGATTTGAATGCCTGTCACTGCTCAATGCTGATTACTTGGTGTGATGAGCTCATTAAGCCTTGAACTTCATAGACAGGTGTGTCCATCATGAGATATAAAGGTATTTAAGGTGGTCAATTACAAGTTGTGCTTCCTTCCCTTTGACTCTCCTCTGAAGAGTGACAGCATGGGATCCTCAAAGCAACTCTCAAAAGGTCTGAAAACAAAGATTGTTGAGTCTCGTGATTTAGAGGAAGGCTACAAAAAGCCATCTGAGAGGTTTAAACTGTCAGTTTCAACTGTAAGGAATGGAATCAGGAAATGGAAGGCCACAGGCACAGTTGCTGTTAAACCCAGCAGGTCTGGTAGGCCAAGAAAAATACAGGAACGGCATATGAACAGGATTGTAAGAATGGTTACAGACAACCCACAGATCACCTCCAAAGACCTGCAAGAACATCTTGCTGCAGATGGTGTATCTGGACATTGTTCTACAATTCAGCACAATTTGCACAAAGAACATCTGTATGGCAGGGTGATGAGAAAGAAGCCCTTTCTGCACTCACGCCACAAACAGAGTCGCTTGTTGTATGCCAATGCTCATTTAGACAAACCAGATTCATTTTGGAACAAAGGGCTTTGGACTGATGAGACAAAAATTGAGTTATTTGGTCAGAACAAAAAGCGCTTTGCATGGCAGGAGAACACCGCATTCCAAGAAAAACACCTGCTACCTACTGTCAAATTTGCTGCAGGTTCCATCATGCTGTGGGGCTGTGTGGCTAGTTCAGGGACTGGGACCCTTGTTAAAGTCGAGGGTCAGATGAATTCAACCCAATAACAACAAATTCTTCAGGATAATGTTCCAGCATCAGTCACAAAGCTGAAGTTACGCAGGGGTTGGATATTCCAACAAGACAATGACCCAAAACACAGTTCGAAATCTACAAAGGCATTCATGCAGTGGGAGAAGTACAATGTTCTGGAATGGCCATCACAGTCCCCTGACTTGAATATCATCAAAAATCTATGGGATGATTTGAATCAGGCTGTCCATCAAATTGAACTGAACTGGAGAGATTTTGTATGAAGACTGGTCAACAAGACCTCCATCCAGAATCAGACACTCATCAGAGGCTATAGGAGGACAGCGTCTAGAGGCTGTTAGATTTACAAAAGGAGGCTCAACTAAGTATTGATGTCATATCTCTGTTGGGGTGCCCACATTTATGCACCTGTCTAATTTTGTTATGATGCATATTGCATATTTTCTATTAATCCAATAAACTTAATGTCACTGCTGAAATCCTACTGTGTCCATAAGGCATGTCAGATATTAAAAGGAAGTTGCTACTTTGAAAGATCAGCCAATGAGAAACAAAAATCCAAAGAATTAAGAGGGGTTCCCAAACTTTTTCATATGACTGTACATACCTGTATGTTTCTTTTGTATATATTTCAGTTTACAATGAGGTACGTCCAGTAAAAGCCTTCAAGAAAGCTCACCCTTGTCGTTTTTATGTGGATGTGCCGAGTTGTTTAAGCTCTCTGCGACCGCATTGCACGGACAGCACGGAGTGAGGCAGGAAAGGTTCTAATGTAGCCATCAGGGAGGCAAACCAGCCCATGTTGGTGCCAGTCCTAAGCCCAGGTAAATAGATAGGGTTAGTGTCAGGGTGGTGTAAATGATGATAAAAGAAACCTAAAAAGGTTTGGGGTTTTCCGGCCCCGTATACTGTACATTCTGCACAATAAGGTACAATTAGGTCCAGGGAATATAAATACATTCAACACAAGACAAAGAAAAATGGCAAAATGGGGGCATTTATAGAGGGGGACCGGAAGTGCCAGAGGAATGCTGGGAATTGTTGGTGAACTGCATGCTGGGAGCCATGATGTCATCAGAGGGAAGGACTAGGAGTAAGTGGGTAGGCGGGGTCAGAGACTTGTGGATTCAGGGTGGCGACGCTTCCTTCTTTCTAGGAAAACAAAGAGAGAGGTTAGTGCGCCAACATTCCCATTTGGCATGTGGTTGCACGTTACGTCTTGGGTCCTTCCGCGGCTCCCGTGACAATGGGCATCCAGCTATGAAACTTTAGCCAAACCCTTAATGATGGAATCAATCCAATCAGCTTCAGAAATATGCGTTACGTCACAGTGTAGCTAACTCATTGGATTGCACTTCATCTTGGCACACATATTGAACTGATTTGGTCGGCCGTCCACTCTAAATCGGCTTGTGTGGATTTCCTTCCTAAACCCCAGGGACGGGTGCCAGCTCCCTGTGGCTCTCAGGGGACAGTCGTCTGATGGTGAATTTATTGTGGAGATCATTTCACGGTAATGGACGGACTTGTAATGGATCATTAGGTATGGGCATTATTAGATTAGGTTACTGGCACAATTTTGAATTTCATACATGAGAGCTACGGTATTTCGTGGGTGGCATGCTTTTACTTAATGATATGACGCATGATTTATTAATGTCATAGTCTTCATATATAATTTAACACATTTAGCTCTGATATTTTTAGAAGCTGCATAGTTTCGCTGTTTTGCAAAAAATGAGTCTTATACTGTATGTGATATTGGTTCACAATGCAATTCAGTACAATTTTCTTAAAAAAACCTTAAAAGTTAACTTTGTAAGTTAAAAAATGTTATAATGTTAAAATCTTACTTAGTAACATATTGTGTATCGCTCACATGATTTAAATAAATTCATTTTGCTGTTACTCCAGTTTCCCTGGTGAGGTTTGACATGGCAGCAACTTGCTAGGCTGGACAGACCAAGCCATGCTATCCTTGGCACCTACTGTACCTTCAGCTGGGAAATTTGAAGACAGATAATGTTTATAATTGTAATGAGAACATGAGGGGCAACCATTAAGAAGGATATTAGGGAGGCTAACAAACAGTGAAAAAAGTTTACTTGAGGTTTTTGCAAATTTATTAAAAATCAAAAAACTGAGAAATCCCATGTACATAAGTATTCACAGCCTTTGCTCAATACTTTGTCGATGACCTTTGGCAGCAATTCCAGCCTCAAGTCTTGTTGAATATGATGCCACAAGCTTGGCACACCTATCCTTGGCCAGTGTCGCCCATTCCTCTTTACAGCACCTCTCAAGCTCCATCAGGTTGGATGGGAAGCGTCGGTGCACAGCCATTTTAAGATCTCTCCAGAGATGTTCAATCAGATTCAAGTCTGGGCTCTGGTTGGGCCATTCAAGGACATTCACAGAGTTGTCCTGAAGCCACTCCTTTGATATCTTGGCTGTGTGCTTAGGGTCGTTGTCCTGCTGAAAAATGAACCGTCGCCCCAGTCTGAGGTCAAGAGTGCTCTGGAGCAGGTTTTCATCCAGGATGTCTCTGTACATTGCTGCAGTCATCTTTCCCTTTATCCTGACTAGTCTCCCAGTTCCTGCCGCTGAAAAACATCCCCACAGCATGATGCTGCCACCACCATGCTTCACTGTAGGGATGGTATTGGCCTGGTGATGAGCGGTGCCTGGTTTCCTCCAAACGTGATGCCTGGCATTCACACCAAAGAGTTCAATCTTTGTCTCATCAGACCAGAGAATTTTCTTTCTCATGGTCTGAGAGTCCTTCAGGTGCCTTTTGGCAAACTCCATGCGGGCTGCCATGTGCCTTTTACTAAGGAGTGGCTTCCGTCTGGCCACTCTACCATACAGGCCTGATTGGTGGATTGCTGCAGAGATGGTTGTCCTTCTGGAAGGTTCTCCTCTCTCCACAGAGGACCTCTGGAGCTCTGACAGAGTGACCATCGGGTTCTTAGTCACCTCCCTGACTAAGGCCCTTCTCCCCTGATCGCTCAGTTTAGATGGCCGGCCAGCTCTAGGAAGAGTCCTGGTGGTTTCAAACTTCTTCCACTTACGGATGATGGAGGCCACTGTGCTCATTGGGACCTTCAATGCAGCAGAAATTTTTCTGTAACCTTCCCCAGATTTGTGCCTCAAGACAATCCTGTCTCAGAGGTCTACAGACAATTCCTTTGACTTCATGCTTGGTTTGTGCTGACATGAACTGTCAACTGTGGGACCTTCTATAGACAGGTGTGTGTCTTTCCAAATCATGTATAGTCAACTGAATTTACCACAGGTGGACTCCAATGAAGCTTCAGAAACATCTCAAGGATGATCAGGGGAAACAGGAGGCACCTGAGCTCAATTTGGAGCTTCATGGAAAAAGCTGTGAATACTTATGTACATGTGCTTCTCAATTTTTTTATTTTTAATAAATTTGCAAAAACCTCAAGTAAACTTTTTTCACGTTGTCATTATGGGGTGTTGTGTGTAGAATTCTGAGGAAAAAAATTAATTGAATCCATTTTGGGATAAGGCTGTAACATAACAAAATGTGGCAAAAGTGATGCGCTGGGAATACTTTCTGGATGCACTGTATATCATTAATTAAAAGAGAATAAATTGGTATTAGTGGGCTCCTTTTAAAAAAATGTTAGGGTGGCGCAATTAAAACTCAGGTCACAAATACTTAAAGGTTGAGAAACGCTGAATTAAAGCATTAAACTACAGCCATGAGAAAATTTTGCAACCACCTAATTCACCAGTCCTGTAAATTAGGCCCTGAGTGGGGTCAGAGTTACTCCTTTTGACAAGACTACTAAAAAAGGGGATCCGTAATGCAAGCACGTGGAGTGTACTTTTCTGCTATGTTTAGGTGGTTGATCACCGATATGATCATATTTTTGACATTTGATTCTTTCCTGGTGGTCCTAGTCCTCTTAGAGCCACTCACAGAAGGTTACAAATAACACATTTCAAATATAAGCATGCGGGGTATCGTATTAAACTATTTAAATGTCGGTGATTATTAATTGTCACACCCGTGAGCATAGGGGACAGTTTAAGGGCTCTGGTGATTGTAATTACCTGCCACTCCAGTGGTTGGCGCTGTGTTCTAATGCCTGTTCTCTTCCTCTGTCTGCAGACCGGATGATTGACAGCTGTAACATCTCTGATGTCATTTCCGGTGTCTGCCCGCCTGGACCCGCCTCTTCCTGCCAGAGGACGTATGACTGGAAGGTCAGCCATTTTGAAATCAGTTCACTGTGGAGCTCCTATCTGAAAATACATTCCTTGCAATTGTTGCTTGTTTTCTGCTTTTCATTTATATGGGGGTCACCGGGTGGCGCCCCAACTTTTTATCATAATCTGTCTAATCTCTTATCGAATACTAACCGTGTAAACCCGTGCTATAAAAAGCCCAGGGTCTATTGCTCTCCTAGGAGGATTTGATTGGCTGACGTGCTCGCCTCGCTTGTGTATTAGTGGTGGGAGGAAAAGTAAAAAGGATACCGGTTTGCAGATGTTAGCGGCTAAGCGACTTTGTCTGTCTTTGGAGGTTTCATTCCTACTGACGTACTCGCCTTGCTTGTGTAATTAGCGCAAAGCGAGTTTTGTGTTTCCTCGGAGGCAGAGCCCATACCTCGACACACACACACTTCCACGTGTAGACGCTTATATATAAGATATCACCATTTTTGATTTTTGATCCTTCAATGGGTATCTATAGGGTGACACGTTGGCGCAGTGGGTAGCGCTGCTGCCTTGCAGTTAGGAGATCTGTGGTTCACTTCCTGGGTCCTCCCTGTGTGGAGTTTGCATGTTTTCCCCGTGTCTGCGTGGGTTTCCTCTCACAGTCCAAAGACATGGAGGTTAGGTGCATTGGCGATCCTAAATTGTCCGTAGTGTGTGTGTGGGTATGCCCTGTGGTGGGCTGGCGTTTGTTTCCTGCCTTGCGCCCTGTGTTTGCTGGGATTGGCTCCAGCAGACTCCCGTGACCCTGTAGTTAGGATATAGCGGGTTGGATAATGGATGGATGGATGGGTATCTATGGACCACTATAAGAGGTGACAAATGACACATTTGTGTCACATTCTGTTTTCTGGTGCTCTAAAATGGGGGGACCGTGTAGAAAAAGTGTCGCCATTTCTAAATGGTGTGACAGCAATGTATGCAAATCATCTGAAATGAAAGTCTGTTATGTGCGTCCAAATTTTTTGACTTGTACTTTTAAACCATGTAGTCTGTAGTACAGTGGCTCTGTAGTGCACAAAAACAAATTAGGATGTGCAAAAACAAATTGGAAACGTAAAAGCAAACTGAATGCACAAAAACAAATGAGAAAAAGTGAAAACAAATCAGAAAACACAAAAACAAATTGAATGCACAAAAACAAATAAGAAAACGCAAAAACAAAGCAGAATATGCAAAAGCAAATTGGAACTGCAAAACCAAATTAGAGAACGCAAAAGCAAATTGAATATGCAAAAGCAAATGAGAAAACACAAAAGCAAATGAGAAAACACAAAAACAAATTAGAAAACACAATAACAAATTGAATATGCAAAAGCAAATGAGAAAACACAAAAGCAAACGAGAAAACACAAAAACAAATTAGAAAACACAAAAACAAATTGAATATGCAAAAGCAAATGAGAAAACACAAAAGCAAATCAGAAACAACAAATGCAAATGAGAAAACACAAAAACAAATTAGAAAACACAAAAGCAAATTAGAAAACACAAAAGCAAATGAGAAAACACAAAAGCAAATGAGAAAACACAAAAACAAATGAGAAAACACAAAAACAAATTGAATATGCAAAAGCAAATGAGAAAACACAAAAGCAAATCAGAAACAACAAATGCAAATGAGAAAACACAAAAACAAATTAGAAAACACAAAAGCAAATTAGAAAACACAAAAGCAAATGAGAAAACACAAAAGCAAATGAGAAAACACAAAAACAAATGAGAAAACACAAAAACAAATTGAATATGCAAAAGCAAATGAGAAAACACAAAAGCAAATCAGAAACAACAAATGCAAATGAGAAAACACAAAAACAAATTAGAAAACACAAAAGCAAATCAGAATACGCAAAAGCAAATTAGAAAACACAAAAGCAAATGAGAAAACACAAAAGCAGATTGAATATGCAAAAGCAAATGAGAAAACACAAAAGCAAATTGAATATGCAAAAGCAAATGAGAAAACACAAAAGCAAATCAGAAACAACAAATGCAAATGAGAAAACACAAAAGCAAATGAGAAAACACAAAAACAAATTAGAAAACACAAAAACAAATTGAATATGCAAAAGCAAATGAGAAAACACAAAAGCAAATCAGAAACAACAAAGTCAAATGAGAAAACACAAAAACAAATTAGAAAACACAAAAACAAATTGAATATGCAAAAGCAAATGAGAAAACACAAAAGCAAATCAGAAACAACAAATGCAAATGAGAAAACACAAAAACAAATTAGAAAACACAAAAGAAAATTTGAAAACACAAAAGCAAATGAGAAAACACAAAAGCAAATTGAATATGGAAAAGCAAATGAGAAAACACAAAAGCAAATTGAATATGCAAAAGCAAATGAGAAAACACAAAAGCAAATCAGAAACAACAAATGCAAATGAGAAAACACAAAAGCAAATGAGAAAACACAAAAACAAATTAGAAAACACAAAAACAAATTGAATATGCAAAAGCAAATGAGAAAACACAAAAGCAAATCAGAAACAACAAATGCAAATGAGAAAACACAAAAACAAATTAGAAAACACAAAAACAAATTAGAAAACACAAAAACAAATTGAATATGCAAAAGCAAATGAGAAAACACAAAAGCAAATCAGAAACAACAAATGCAAATGAGAAAACACAAAAACAAATTAGAAAACACAAAACCAAATTAGAAAACACAAAAGCAAATGAGAAAACACAAAAACAAATTAGAAAACACAAAAACAAATTGAATATGCAAAAGCAAATGAGAAAACACAAAAGCAAATCAGAAACAACAAATGCAAATGAGAAAACACAAAAACAAATTAGAAAACACAAAAGAAAATTAGAAAACACAAAAGCAAATGAGAAAACACAAAAGCAAATTGAATATGCAAAAGCAAATGAGAAAACACAAAAGCAAATTGAATATGCAAAAGCAAATGAGAAAACACAAAATCAAATCAGAAACAACAAATGCAAATGAGAAAACACAAAAACAAATTAGAAAATACAAAAGCAAATCAGAATACGCAAAAGCAAATTAGAAAACACAAAAGCAAATGAGAAAACACAAAAGCAAATTGAATATGCAAAAGCAAATGAGAAAACACAAAAGCAAATCAGAAACAACAAATGCAAATAAGAAAACACAAGCAAATTGAATATGCAAAAGCAAATTAGAAAACACAAAAGCAAATTAGAAACAACAAATGCAAATGGAGCAGCAGGCAAAGAAAACGAAGACTGCGCAAACAAATTGAGAAGCATAACCTAAATCGAGGCAGAAAACAGTGAAAACTAAAATTTGTCACAATTCAATCCCAGCTTTTCAACGAGTGGTGTGGTAACAGCGAGAATACTATAAGGTAAAAGAGATCTCTTACCTTGTGTAGGGGTCCGTATTGTTTTGTTGTTGGTATTCAATTTGCTTTTTGCGTATTCAAGGTTTAGTGTTTTCAGATTTGCATTTGTGTATTCAGTTTGTTTTTTTGTGTTTTCTGATTTGTTTTTGCGTATTCCGTTTTTATTTTTGTTTTGCATTTTCTGATTTGTGTTTCCCATTTGTTTCTCTATTTTCGGGTTTGTTTTCTAAGATTTAATTTGTTTTGTTTTGTGCATTGCACTTTAGGGCCACCGTAGAGGAACAGAGGGGTACATCAAGAAAAAAACGTGTCCTTGTCCCAAAGTGTCTGGCCGGCAATTCCTGCTTATCCTGTACTTCTACCTCATTTACATTTCTTATGAACACCCTGACTTACGGCTTACACTAATTCAGATTTTTATTTCCCACACTAAAAGGGCAAGTTGATTGTTTTTAATTGATAGAATGAAATCCATGAAATTACAGGGAAAGTAACAACGTTGTGCGTTTGAGTTGTGAAGAGCTGTCTGGTTGGCATCTTCAGCAGGAGGAGTGGTGGGGCCAGCCAGAGACCCCCCACTCCCCAACAGAACTGCTGGCCAGACCACAAACCAATATCACCATAAGGGGGCGCTGTTGAATATCTTTTATTTAGGTTTTTCTCTTAAACATTTAAAGCTTAATCCATTAATGACTATTAATTTGTTATTTTTGGCCTCCTGGAAAACACACTTAGTAAGTACAATGTTTGCTTTATTTTAATAACCACATCAAACGTTGGTATTTTTTTAGTAAAAGAAGCCAATTTTTAAAGTTCTGAACTGAAACCCCAAAGTGCTGCGCTCTCCACTAGAGAGACGAGGAGGCCGCACCATAAAGAACAACTGAGGAGAAGCCAAACGGCCACAGAGACCTCTGAGCAGTGACTGCCTTGTTGGATTTCTGGCATTTTATTTATTACAGTAAAGGGCAGTGGGAGCACCAGGCCAAGGCCATCCATCTCGGTGGGCAGCACATTAGTTCTGTGAGGTGACAGGTGTCAGGAGTGAACGAGTGAAACAGATTGCTTTGTACATGTGCTCAGCAGGCCGGGTTACAATAAATAAAAGACGAATAAAAAGAGCTGAGCCCAGCTGTGACGGAGCTCCTCTGGCTCGATGTCCTCTCGTCTCTATGCTTAGTTCTCCTTTACCTCAAAAGCGGGGTCTTTCATGCTTGGACCTGGGAGACCCTGATCCCCGGTGGTGGCGGAGTGACTAATTACCGAGATTATATGTTTAATCGACACATTGACCTCTTTTATTGTTTGGACCACATCATTCCACCAGTTTGTGCTAATGATACTGAAAAAATGTGAAGCTAATATCATATCTGTGCAGAATGTTGGGAATGTGTTTACTGAGGAAGAGGCCATTGATCAGGAAAAAGCACCCTGGACATCCTTCAACACGTGCTGCAGAAATGCTGATCCAGAAGCATCACCCTAACCCAGGGTGGGCAGAAACCAAACCCTAAGTACCGACTTTGATTCTGAGGACTACTGCCTGAAAAAGGCGGCTAACGTTTTAGAGTGTGGGGTCCGTGTACTTTCTGGTATTTGAAATTTCATTTTAGAAGCAAAAACGAAAAAAACGAAAATGAAAGGAATTTTCAGATTTTGGTTTTTGATTAAAGAATAAAATGTGGGAAAATAAGGTATTTTTTAATTCTACGGTAACAAATGGCAGTCATAAACTTAAAATTACACGTACTTTTCTGGATTTATTTGTGATTGAAATAACAAAAGTGTAATAGCTCAAAAACAACAAAACAGACGCATTTTCGTTGTCTGAAACCGTAAGTACTTCTCCTTCTGTGTGATTTTTGACGACACGTGCGAACAGTCCTCCTCACAACACATCACCGACAGCCTTAAAGTTACACTGACATCACCAGAGGATGGACCACTACGTTGTTTTTCGGAACAGTAAAAAGAGCGACACTCCGGGACGAGGACATGACTGCAGAAAAACTGAGTTGCATCTTTCAGGTAAAAATGCAAGCTTTGCGAACTTGATGTAGCAGTTCTTGTAGGAACAGGGGAGAGTCCCGAGGCTTTGGAAAACATCTTGTATCACCCCAGTCCCAAAGGTATCACGTCCTGGTGAGCTGAACGACTTCCGGCCTGTCGCTCTGACGTCACATGTAATGAAGACCATGGAGCAGCTGCTGCTTCACCACCTGAGGCCACAGGTTCAACACGCCCTCGACCCTCTGCAGTTCGCATACCAGGAGAAGGTGGGAGTGGAGGATGCCATCATCTACATGCTACACCGATCCCTCTCCCACTTGGACAGAGGCAGTGGTGCTGTAAGAATTATGTTTCTGGACTTCTCTAGCACCTTCAACACCATCCAACCTCAGCTCCATAGGGACAAGCTGACAGAGATGGGAGTAGATTCATACCTGATGGGATGGATCGTGGACTATCTTAAAGACAGACCTCAGTATGTGCGCCTCAGGAACTGCAGGTCTGACATTGTGGTCAGCAGCACAGGAGTGCCGCAGGGGACTGTACTTTGTCTGGTCCTGTTCAGCCTATACACATCAGAATTCCAATACAACTCAGAGTCCTGCTACGTGCAAATGTTCGCTGACGACACTGCTATCGTGGGCTGCATCAGGAGTGGGCAGGAGGAGGAGTATAGGAACCTAATCAAGGACTTTGTTAAATGGTGTGACTCAAACCACCTACACCTGAACACCAGCAAAACCAAGGAGCTGGTGGTGGATTTTAGGAGGACCAGGCCCCTCATGGACCCTGTGATCATCAGAGGTGACTGTGTGCAGAGGGTGCAGACCTATAAATATCTGGGAGTGCAGCTGGATGATAAATTCTACTGGACTGCCAATACTGATTCTCTGTGTAAGAGAGGACAGACCCGACTATACTTCCTTAGAAGGATGGCGTCCTTCAACATCTGCAATAAGATGCTGCAGATGTTCTACCAGACGGTTGTGGTGAGCGCCCTCTTCTACGCGGTGATGTGCTGGGGAGGCAGCATAAAAAAGAAGGACGCCTCACGTCTGGACAAACTGGTGAGGAATGCAGGCTCTATTGTAGGCATGGAGCTGGACAGTCTGACATCTGTGGCACAGCGACGGGCGCTGAGCAGACTCCTGTCAATCATGGAGCATCCACTGCATCCACTGAACAGGATCATCTCCAGACAGAGGAGCAGCTTCAGTGACAGACTGCTGTCACCGTCCTGCTCCACTGACAGACTGAGGAGATCGTTCCTCCACCACACTATGAGACTCTTCAATTCCACCCCGGGGGGTAAACGTTAACATTATACAAAGTTATTGTCTGTTTTTACCTGCATTATTATCACTCTTTAATTTAATATTGTCTTTTGTATCAGTATGCTGCTGCTGGAGTATGGGAATTTCCCCTTGGGGATTAATAAAGTATCTATCTATCTATCTATCTATCTATCTATCTATCTATCTATCTATCTATCTATCTATCTATCTATCTATCTATCTATCTATCTATCACAGAAAACCGGAAAAAGAACAGCAGAGAGTGTAAGGGTTAGTATGGATTGTGGAGCCACCATGAATGATAATGCTAATTCAATGCATATACAGAATATCAGGGTTACACTAAAATGAAGCTGTGAGAAAGCCATGTTAAAGTAATGTGTTTTTAGCAGTTTTTTAAAGTGCTCCACCATATCAGCCTGGTCAATTTCTATTGGTCAGCTGTTCCAGATTTTAGTTGCGTAACAGCAGATGGCGCCTCACCACTAAAAGCCAAACACGACTCCTACCAACCAATCTGGTTACCAGCATATCTTCACACACTTAGAAGAGGAACGTGCACACCATCACACACACACACACAGACAGTCAGAGAAGTCGCTCTTGTGTTTCAGTTTAAGTGTTTAAGTGCTGGCCGAGCCAAGGTGACGTGCTTTGGTCACTCACCCGGGATGCTGAACCAGATAGTATTAAGACTGAATAATTGATAAGAGCCTTCGGCTATCCTATCAAGAACACCAGTGATACTTCAGCCTGCCCAGGAACTCCACAGCGGTCAGTGTGATGCTAATTTCTTAATGGCAAGGATCCCGTTACAGGGGACATGTCTTTGAGTGTATTGCTATTGGTGAACCCCCCCCCCACACCCCCACCCCCCCCAACCACTGCTGCTGTGGCTCTTTACGTCGCTCTAACGTCTGTCCACCAAAGTCACAGTACGGTGTAGATTCCGAGTTCAGTCCTGCGGGTCCCCTGTTGTTGTTCCACGTTTTTCAATTAGTGAGTCATTTTTCCCTCAAATTGATCGCCAATTTATTTTTCTTCTTCAGTTCTGCATTCTAAAAGTGTGATGATTATTAGATAAGAGTGGAAATATTTGTATATTTCTCATGCTGCTCGACTTGCTTTTGTCATTTTTCCAGTTATTTCACCTTTTCTGCTGCCTTAATTGTATCCTGATAGTGAATATTAACAAAAAGCTCAGCAGTGAAGGGGGCAAAATACACCAAATGCTGAAAAGCTGAAGCTCCTTCTTCAGCGTCAGACTCACTAAGGTGCTCATTAGTAAATGATGGCTTAAATAACCAGGAACCCTTCAAACGTGGAATGAAAATCATTAAAATGATGGTGATGATGATGATGGTGATGAAGAAAAGCATAAAAAGCAAGCTAAGGAAACGTTAAATTATCTACAAGTAGCATACATATGTGCTTCCTAAATACATATTAATATAGAGCAAACCCAGTTCTGAAATTTATCTATTGATGCCAAAGTAGCAATAATATGAAATAACAGCCGACTTAATTAGAGTGAATGTCCATCCATCCATCCTCTTCCGCTTATCCGAGGTCGGGTCGCGGGGGCAGCAGCTTGAGCAGAGATGCCCAGACTTCCCTCTCCCCGGCCACTTCTTCTAGCTCTTCCGGGAGAATTCTGAGGCGTTCTCAGGCCAGCCAGGAGACATAGTCCCTCCAGCGTGTCCTGGGTCTTCCCTGGGGCCTCCTCCCAGTTGGACGTGCCCGGAACACCTCACCAGGGAGGCGTCCAGGAGGCATCCTGATCAGATGCCCGAGCCACCTCATCTGACTCCTCTCGATGCGGAGGAGCAGCGGCTCTACTCTGAGCCCGTCCCGGATGACTGAGCTTCTCACCCTATCTTTAAGGGAGAGCCCAGACACCCTGCGGAGGAAACTCATTTCAGCCGCTTGTATTCGCGATCTTGTTCTTTCGGTCACTACCCATAGCTCATGACCATAGGTGAGGGTAGGAACATAGATCGACCGGTAAATTGAGAGCTTTGCCTTACGGCTCAGCTCCTTTTTCACCACGACAGACCGATGCAGAGTCCTCATCACTGCGGATGCCGCACCGATCCGCCTGTTGATCTCATAGAGTGAATGTGCAGCCCTTAAATCCATCTCATCTATCATCTTTAAAAGGGTCCTTTAAAAAGCTGCAGCAGGATCCCACATTTAATAACAATATGCAATACAGAGTTGTGCTCGTCAGAAAGCACTGGGGTGCCGACCTGGTCTTCCCCATTTAATTGAAACAAAAGTCAAGGATGCTAAACAAACAAAAATCAAGATCCTGACTTGAGGACCCTTTCTCTATGAATCACAAGTTCCACCACATCCCAAAGGTGCTGTACTGGATTGAGATCTGGGGACTGTGCAGGCCATTGGAGTCCAGTTGTAACGGCCGACCCCTTACCCAGCCAGCGTCTTCACTACCAAGACCTGTGGCCTGGATGAATTACTGAGGCTAACCTACATATACTGTACCAAGCCATACCTCTAACATATAATATTTTCCCCTCAATCTCACCGTGTTTCCTCGGCGTGTGGTGGATAATGAAGTCCAACCCCGGGGTCTCTGGCGATGATTGAGCTGAAGTGAATCCGGCGGAATGAAAAACAAACTGGATACAAAGCGCCATGTGAAAAATAGCAGGTAATGGTGGTTCATTGTCGTTAATTGAAATCTCCATCTTTCTCCTTCCGCCTCGCTCTCTTCTTTCCCTCCTGATTGTTTAAATAGTAAAGAGCCGGATGTACAGTGCATCCGGAAAGTATTCACAGCGCATCACTTTTTCCACATTTTGTTATGTTACAGCCTTATTCCAAAATGGATTAAATTCATTTTTTTCCTCAGAATTCTACACACAACACCCCATAATGACAACGTGAAAAAAGTTTACTTGAGGTTTTTGCAAATTTATTAAAAATAAAAAAATTGAGAAATCACATGCACATAAGTATTCACAGCCTTTGCCATGAAGCTCAAATTGAGCTCAGGTGCCTCCTGTTTCCCCTGATCATCCTTGAGATGTTTCTGCATCTTAACTGGAGTCCACCTGTGGTAAATTCAGTTGACTGGACATGATTTGGAAAGGCACACACCTGTCTATAGAAGGTCCCACAGTTGACAGTTCATGTCAGAGCACAAACCAAGCATGAAGTCAAAGGAATTGTCTGTAGACCTCTGAGACAGGATTGTCTCGAGGCACAAATCTGGGGAAGGTTACAGAAAAATTTCTGCTGCTTTGAAGGTCCCAATGAGCACAGTGGCCTCCATCATCCGTAAGTGAAAGAAGTTTGAAACCACCAGGACTCTTCCTAGAGCTGGCCGGCCATCTAAACTGAGCAATCGGGGGAGAAGGGCCTTAGTCAGGGAGGTGACCAAGAACCCGATGGTCACTCTGTCAGAGCTCCAGAGGTCTTCTGTGGAGAGAGGAGAACCTTCCAGAAGGACAACCATCTCTGCAGCAATCCACCAATCAGGCCTGTATGGTAGAGTGGCCAGACGGAAGCCACTCCTTAGTAAAAGGCACATGGCAGCCCACCTGGAGTTTGCCAAAAGGCACCTGAAGGACTCTCAGACCATGAGAAAGAAAATTCTCTGGTCTGATGAGACAAAGATTGAACTCTTTGGTGTGAATGCCAGGTGTCACGTTTGGAGGAAACCAGGCACCGCTCATCACCAGGCCAATACCATCCCTACAGTGAAGCATGGTGGTGGCAGCATCATGCTGTGGGGACTGGGAGACTAGTCAGGATAAAGAGAAAGATGACTGCAGCAATGTACAGAGACATCTTGGATGAAAACCTGCTCCAGAGCACTCTTGACCTCAGACTGGGGCGACAGTTCATCTTTCAGCAGGACAACGACCCTAAGCACAAAGCCAAGATATCAAAGGAGTGGCTTCAGGACAACTCTGTGAATGTCCTTGAGTGGCCCAGACTTGAATCCGATTGAACATCTCTGGAGAGATCTTAAAATGGCTGTGCACCAACGCTTCCCATCCAACCTGATGGAGCTTGAGAGGTGCTGCAAAGAGGAATGGGCGAAACTGGCCAAGGATAGGTGTGCCAAGCTTGTGGCATCATATTCAACAAGACTTGAGGCTGGAATTGCTGCCAAAGGTGCATCGATAAAGTATTGAGCAAAGGCTGTGAATACTTATGTACATGGGATTTCTCAGTTTTTTATTTTTAATAAATTTGCAAAAACCTCAAGTAAACTTTTTTCACGTTGTCATTATGGGGTGTTGTGTGTAGAATTCTGAGGAAAAAAATGAATTTAATCCATTTTGGAATAAGGCTGTAACATAACAATATGTGGAAAAAGTGATGTGCTGGGAATACTTTCCAGATGCACTGTAACTGACTGTGAACAGGTGCTTTCCATCCTGGGGCTACGGACTCTCCCCCTCATCCGTCCCCTCTGCACTTTCAGGGATAACATTCACTGACGTACACATAACGAACAGTAAACGGGACGATGGAAACAACACACACTCAGCACACACATTGAAAACATTATTACTATATAGCCCTGCTACACAGTGAACTCATTGTCATGTTCAAGACACCAGTCTGAGATGATCTGAGCTTTGTGGTATGGCGTGTTATCCTGTTGGAAGGAGTCATCAGAAGATGGGTACATTGCAGTCATAATGGGGTCAGCAACAATACTCAGGTAGGCTGTGGCATTTAAACAATGCTCATTTGGTACTAAGGAGCCCAACGTGGGCCAATACAATATCCCCCACATCATTACACCACCACCAACTGCCTTAACCGTTGATACAAGGCAGGATGGATCCCTGCTTTCATGATGTTGATGCCAGATTCTCACTATGCCATCCGAATGTTGCAGCAGAAATTGAGACTCATCAAACAAGGCAACGTTATTCCAATCTTCTATTGTTCAATTTTGGTGAGACCATGTAAATTATAGCCTCATTTGCCTGTTCTTAGCTGACAGGAGTGGCACCCGATGTGGCCTCCTGATGTTGTAGCCCACCTGTTTCAAGGTTCTACATGTTGTGCATTCAGAGATGTTCTTCTGCATACCTCGATTGTAAGAAGTGGTTGTTTAAGTTCCTGTTGATTTCTATCAGCTCAAACCAGTCTGGCCATTCTCCTCTGACCTCTGGCATCAGCAAGGCCCGGAGAGCTGGATATTTTCCTTTTTTCTGACCATGCGCTGTAAACCCTAAAGATGGTTGTGTGTGAAAATCCCAGCAGACCAGCAGTTTATGAAATACTCAGAGCAGACCGCCTAGCATCACCAACTATGCCACATTCAAAGTCACTTCAATCGCTTGTCCTGATGCTTGGTGTGAATTTCAGCAGGTCATCTTGACAACGTCTACAGACCTCAGTACGTTGAGTTGCTGTCATGTGATTGGCTGATTAGATATTTACGCTAACAAGCGGTTGAGCAGGTGTACCTAATAAAGTGGCCGACAAGTGTATATATATTGTCACACACGTGTGCTTGAGAGACAACCTGAAGGCTTATTTAATGGTAAGTCTACCTCGAGTTGAGGGTCGGCACTGTTACCTAATGCTTCTCCTCCTTTCTCTCCTACAGGCCTCTATAAAATCACTCACTATTTAGACTCCTGTCTGAAAAGACATATTGCTCTTTTGTTGTTTTTTTTTTGTCATTTCTCCAGCCAATTATACGGGGTTCCCCCACGAGGTGCCCCAACTCTTCATCTTTGTCTTTTGTATTTCTTGCAGTTTCTCGTTTGTCTGGCCCTGATGAAGGGGTGAGTCACCAAATCCTCTGCAGGCCATTCATGGAAATTTCACAGGGTTCCGATGCCCATGATGACAGCACTTCCTGCCCAGATGATGTCACTTCCGCTTCCGGTGCTTGTGATGCCATCACTCCCGGTTCCACCTTCCATGGTGATGTCACGTCTGGTTCCCTCTTCCATGATGAGGGCACTTCTGGTACATATGATGATGTCACTTCCGGTTTTGCCTTCCAGGGTGACATCACTTCCTGTCCAGACATTTAAAGCCACTATTTTTGCCAGATGTTATCAGTTCTGTTTTGGACTTTGAACCAGACACAACTCCACAAACTCCAACCCTTTTGCAGCCTGTGCATAATATACGGGTGGCTGCCCCAAACCTTTTTATGTCTCCTGTCCATTTATGTTTTATTGACCCTCTGAATGTTATTACTTCTTAAGAAGTTATTAATGGCTATTTGTCTGACCTGCCTATGTTTCAAAATTTGTTAAATATGTTGGAAGCCTTTGTGCTCAATTAGTAATGTTGGAAGCTGTGAAATGAATAGCCTCGACTCACAAAAAATGGTTTGGGGCAGCCACCTGTATACTTGAACCAGGCTGCAAAAGGCAAATCTTGAGCTGAAGTGAATACAGTGTTGAGTCCAACACAGAACTGATCAATGGAAGGAAGATGCTGGGTTTTTAAGGTTGGTCAAGGGAAGTGACATCCTTGGGGACAAAACCGGAAGTGACGTCCTTGGGGCCTGAAACTGGAAGTGATGTCCTCTGGGCTCAGAACCGGAAGTGACATCCTCAGGGCCGAAACCAGAAGTGATGTCCTCAGGGCTTAGAACTGGAAGTGACGTCCTCGGACCGGAAGTGGAGGTGACGTCCTCAGGGCCAGAGCTGGAAGTGACATCCTTGGGGCCCAGAGCCAGAAGTGATGTTCTCAGACCGGAAGCGGAAGTGATGTCCTCAGGGCTGAAACCAGAAGTGACATCCTTGGGGCTCAAAACTGGAAGTGACATCCTCAGGGCTGAACCCAGAAATGATGTCCTCGGGGCTCAGAACCAGAAGTGACGTCCTCAGGGCCAGAGCTGGAAGTGACATCCTCGGGGCCCAGAGCCAGAAGTGATGTTCTCAGACCAGAACTGGAAGTGACGTCCTCAGGGTTGAAACCAGAAGTGACATCCTCGGGGCCCAGAGCCAGAAGTGATGTTCTCAGACCAGAACTGTAAGTGACGTCCTCAGGGTTGAAACCAGAAGTGACATCCTCGGGGCCCAGAGCCAGAAGTGATGTTCTCAGACCAGAACTGGAAGTGACGTCCTCAGGGTTGAAACCAGAAGTGATGTCCTCAGGGCTCAGAACCAGAAGTGGCGTCCTCAGATCGGAAGCAGAAGTGACGTCCTTAGGGCCGGAGCTGGAAGTGACATCCTCGGGGCCCAGAGCCAGAAGTGATGTTCTCAGACCGGAAGCGGAAGTGACATCCTCAGGGCTGAAACCAGAAGTGACATCCTCAGGGCCGAAACCAGAAGTGATGTCCTCAGGGCTCAGAACCAGAAGTGACGTCCTCAGACCAGAAGCAGAAGTGACGTCCTCAGGGCCGTAGCTGGAAGTGACATCCTCGGGGCCCAGAGCCAGAAGTGATGTTCTCAGACTGGAAGCGGAAGTGACATCCTCAGGGCTGAAACCAGAAGTGACATCCTTGGGGCTCAGAACCGGAAGTGACATCCTCAGGGCCGAAACCAGAAGTGATGTCCTCAGGGCTCAGAACCAGAAGTGACGTCCTCAGACCGGAAGCGGAAGTGACGTCCTCAGGGCCGGAGCTGGAATTGACATCCTCGGGGCTTAGTGCCAGAAGTGATGTTCTCAGACCAGAAGCGGAAGTGACGTCCTCAGGTCTGAAACCAGAAGTGACATCCTTGGGGCTCAGAACCGGAAGTGACAACTCTCAGGGCCGAAACCAGAAGTGATGTCCTCAGGGCTTAGAACCGGAAGTGACGTCCTCAGAACGGAAGTGGAAGTGACGTCCTCAGGGCCAGAGCTGGAAGTGACATCCTCGGGGCCCAGAGCCAGAAGTGATGTTCTCAGACTGGAAGCGGAAGTGACATCCTGAGGGCTGAAACCAGAAGTGACATCCTTGGGGCTCAGAACCGGAAGTGACATCCTCAGGGCCGAAACCAGAAGTGATGTCCGCAGGGCTCAGAACCAGAAGTGACGTCCTCAGACCGGAAGCAGAAGTGACGTCCTCAAGGCCGGAGCTGGAAGTGACATCCTCGGGGCCCAGAGCCAGAAGTGATGTTCTCAGACCGGAAGCGGAAGTGACATCCTCGGGGCCCAGAGCCAGAAGTGATGTTCTCAGACTGGAAGCGGAAGTGACATCCTGAGGGCTGAAACCAGAAGTGACATCCTTGGGGCTCAGAACCGGAAGTGACATCCTCAGGGCCGAAACCAGAAGTGATGTCCGCAGGGCTCAGAACCAGAAGTGACGTCCTCAGACCGGAAGCAGAAGTGACGTCCTCAAGGCCGGAGCTGGAAGTGACATCCTCGGGGCCCAGAGCCAGAAGTGATGTCTTCGTGCCGGAAGTAGAAGTGACACCCACAGGGCTGAAACCGGAAGTGATGTCCTCAGACTCAGGCAGAATTTCCCATGTCTGGTCTGTAGAGATAAAAGAGGAAGGCTTAGTGCACCCTGCTACCCCTGGCCTGCCGTGAAATGACCTTCTTCTACAACAACAACAACAACATTTATTTATATAGCACATTTTCATACAAAAAGTAGCTCAAAGTGCTTTACATAATGAAGAAAAGAAGAATAAAAGACAAATAAGAAATTAAAATAAGACAACCTTAGTTAACATAAAAAGGAGTAAGGTCCGATGGCCAGGGTGGACAGAAAAAACAAAAAAAAACTCCAGAAGGCTGGAGAAAAAAATAAAATCTGTAGGGGTTCCAGGCCACGAGACCGCCCAGTCCCCTTTGGGCATTCTACCTAACATAAATGAAATAGTCCTCTTTGTAGTTCGGGTTCTCACGGAGTCACTTGATGGTGATGGTCAAACAGACTTCTGGCTTTTAATCCATCCATCATTGTTGGAACATCATGGTGCTTTGGGTAGATGGTGGTGGCACAAGCCACCACCAATAGGACACCGGAAAAGGAAACAGAAGAGAGAGTAGGGGTTAGTACAAGTTTTGAATGAATAGTTATTATAATGAATTGGATATACAGAGTATCAGGATTAAATTACAGTGAAGTTATGAGAAGGCCATGTTACAGTAATGTGTTTTCAGTAGTTTTTTAAAGTGCTCCACTGTATTAGCCTGGCGAATTCCTACTGGCAGGCTATTCCAGATTTTAGGTGCATAACAGCAGAAGGCCGCCTCACCACTTCTTTTAAGTTTTGCCTTTTGGAATTCTAAGGAGACACTCAGTTGAGGATCTGAGGTTACGATTTGGAATATAAGGTGTCAGACATTCCGATATATAAGACGGGGCGAGATTATTTAAAGCTTTATAAACCATAAGCAGAATTTTAAAGTCAATTCTGAATGACACAGGTAACCAGTGTAGTGACATCAAAACTGGAGAAATGTGTTCGGATTTTCTTTTCCTGGTAAGGATTCTAGCAGCTGCATTCTGCACTAATTGCAAACGATTGATGTCTTTTTTGGGTAGTCCTGAGAGGAGTGCATTACAGTAATCTAGCCGACTAAAGACAAACGCATGAACTAATTTCTCTGCATCTTTCGATGATATAAGAGGTCTAACTTTTGCTATGTTCCTTAGGTGAAAAAATGCTGTCCTAGTGATCTTATTAATATGCGATTTAAAATTCAGATTACAATCAACGGTTACCCCTAAGCTTTTTACCTCCGATTTGACTTTTAATCCTAATGCATCCAGTTTATTTCTAATAGCCTCATTGTATCCATTATTGCCAATCACTAAGATTTCAGTTTTTTCTTTATTTAATTTGAGAAAGTTACTATTCATTCATTCTGAGATACAGGTTAGACATTGTGTTAGCGAATCAAGAGATTTGGGGTCATCAGGTGCTATTGATAAATACAGCTGTGTGTCATCAGCATAGCTGTGGTAGCTCACGTTATGTCCCGAGATAATCTGACCTAATGGAAGCATGTAGATTGAGAAGAGCAGTGGACCCAGGATAGAGCCTTGTGGAACACCATATAGAATATCATGTGTCTTTGAGTTATAATTACCACAACTAACAAAGAATTTTCTCCCTGCCAGGTAGGATTCAAACCAATTTAAGACACTGCCAGAGAGGCCCACCCATTGACTAAGGCGATTCTTAAGAATATTATGATCAATGGTGTCAAATGCGGCACTCAAATCTAAGAGGATGAGAACAGATAAATGGCCTCTGTCTGCATTTACCCGCAAGTCATTTACTACTTTAACGAGTGCAGTTTCTGTGCTGTGATTTGTTCTAAAACCTGACTGAAATTTATCAAGAATAGCATGTTTATTGAGGTGCTCATTTAACTGCATAATGACTGCCTTCTCTAGAATTTTACTTAAGAAAGGCAGGTTAGAGATGGGTCTATAATTTTCAAGAGCAGAGGGGTCGAGATTATTTTTCTTAAGTAGGGGTTTAACTACCGCAGTCTTAAGACAGTCTGGGAAGACCCCCGTATCTAATGACGAATTTACTATGTCAAGAACATTATCAATAAGCACACCCGATACTTCTTTGAAAAAATTTGTTGGTATTGGGTCAAGGGCACAGGTGGAGGGTTTCATTTGAGAAATTATTTTATGTAAATCAGGTAAATCTATCCTAGTGAAAGACTCTAATTTATTTATTATGGAGTACTGGGGTTTCGGAGGATCCTTAGTGTTGGGGAGATATACTGTTATTTCTAATATCATTAATTTTTTGATTGAAAAATACAGCGATAGCCTCACAGGTTTTACTGGAAGTACTTAGGAGGCATTCCTTTGAGTTACTTGAGTTTAACAGACGATCAATCATCGAAAATAAGACTCTGGGATTACTAGCATTGTTATTTATAATCTTAGAGAAATAGCAGCGCCTCTCAAGACGGACTGTGTTATTGTATTCTGTTATTTTAACTTTTAATATCTCATAGTCAATAGTTAGTTTAGTCTTCCTCCATTTACGCTCAGCTCTACGGCATGTTCTCTTTAAATCAGACACTCTTTGGGTCTTCCAAGGTATAACAATGCTAGAAGATTTTTTAACTGTCTTTTCAGGTGCAACTAAGTCAACAGCAGCTCTCACCTTAGTATTAAATCTTTCCACCTTACTATTTACATTCTCCTCGCTATTATAGTTGGCACTATAAACGGACTGATTGGTTAGAATGTTTGTAAGTTTTAAAGTTGCTGATGAGTCAAAGAACCGTTTTTTAACAATATGCTTCTCATGAGTGTTTTCTATCATTATTTCTATATTAAAAAGTAGAAGAAAATGGTCTGAAAGACCCGTATCAATGACCTGCTTTATATCAACTTTTAGTCCTTTAGTAATCACTAAGTCTAACGTATGACCTGCTTTATGTGTAGGCTGATTAACGAGCTGTCTCAAATCAAAAGAGTCCAGGAGGTTCATAAATTCTTTTACTTTTTGGTCACATTGATTATCTACATGAAAATTAAAGTCGCCGACTATTAAGAGTGCGTCATAGTTCGTAATTAAGATTGACATCAAGTCAGAGAATTCCTCAAAGAAAGACGCGTTGAATTTAGGAGGTCTATACACGGATAATACTAGAACGTGAGAATCTCCCTGAATAACAATGGCGAGATACTCAAAAGACTTGAACTTACCAAAACTGATATTTTTACATTTTAACCTGCTAGAGTAAATGTTTGCTAGTCCTCCACCTCTCTTTCCTTGGCGATCAGCACGAGTAAAACAGTAATCCGGAGGCGCAGATTCGATTAAAACAGCTGCGCCATCTGAGCTAAGCCACGTTTCACTTAGTGCAATAAAATCTATTTTTTTTTCACTAATAATGTCGTTGATAAAAAACGTCTTGTTAGTTAAAGCTCTAATATTTAATAGTGCCATATTCAATGTTTCAGAGGAGCAGAGATGAATACTATGTGCGTTATTGATATAGGGAACAGGAATTAAGTTATTTTTATTAGCGCCGCTCTGTGTGTATTTTTTGTTTAATCTATGATCTGTTTTTACAGTTTTAATACATTGTTCATCTACAGTAGTAACTTTAATTAAATTATTGGCGTTTATGCCGTATTGCCTAGATTTTCTATGTGCATTAAGATTGGTTATTACAGTATTTATGTTGCGCACTTTTATGGAAGATTTTTTTAAACAATTATCATGACCAAACACAGGAGTGGCATTTCGGAAGGGGTTAAAAGCAGAGATAGATAGTCAAGATAAACGAATTACCTTTGATATGTTTTCGGAGAGGACCCGGGCGCCGAAGCTGTTCGGATGCAGGCCATCTCGCTTGAAGAAACGCGGTCTTTCCCAAAAGAGGTCCCAGTTGTTAATGAACCCATTTAGCTGACCCCCATGCACACGTGTGTGACAAAGCCTTTGTGCTCCAGTAATAATGTTACATTTTTTTTTTTATATTGGAATAAATGATCTTGCGTCAAAAAAAAGACTTCTACAAACAGAAAAAGGTTTGGGGATTGTCCCCATATATTGTCGTCCAGACAATAATAATGACACTGATTCAGATGACTTTTCAGTACACTGAATGTTTTACTGTGAACAAAATGTCGTTTAAATAGCAGAGGGAATGATGGGACAGGAATTGGTTGGCAGGAAGTGATGATTGGAGACAGGAAGCAGTGGATTGTGGGGCCGGAAGTGATGTCGTTGTGACGAACCAGAAGTGACGTCATTTCGGCCACTTTTAACCCGGAAGTGGACCTTCTTAGTTTGCGTCAGGTTTTCTGTAGGCGAAAAGAGATTCAGGTAAGCACCAGGTGATGACCCTCTGTCTTACGATATTTCACTCACCTTTAGGCTCTTTGACTGCCTCCAACTCTCACGTGTGTGACAATATATTAGCAAAGAAAATATCTTTGTGAAATGGAGGTTGGGAGAATTATAAATGTTTTTTTGATAAATGACCTAGCTGTTCCTTAACTTGTATCTTTGAAGCATAGATCAGGACAAGGGGATAAAACCATTTCCATAAAGATCTGAGTGTTCCCAAGAGCACCGTGGCCTCAATAATTGTGAAATGGAAGAAGTTTGGAGCCACCAGAACTCTTCCTAGAGTTGGCTGTCTGGCCAGACTGAGTAACTGGACCACCACGGTCAGGGAGGCGATCACCAACCCAACGGTCCATCTAATTCAAAAGGAGAGCTGTCTGAGCAGCACTCCATTGATCAGGCCTTCATACAGGGAGCAACTCTTGAGTAAAACGTGTATGACAGCCCACTTGAAGTTTTCAGGGTCTCTGAGCCCATGAGGAGAAAAGATTCTGTGGTCTGGTGAGACAAGAATTGAACTGTTTGGGCAGAAGTCTAAGCCCTACACCGGGTGAAGACCATGGCACTGCTCAGCAAATGCCAGATACCACCCCTATGGTTAAAGATGGTGGCAACAGCATCATGTAATGAGGGGGCTACTTCTCAGATACAGAGAGGTCCTTGAAGAAATCCTGCTCCAGAGTGCACTCCACTTCACACTGGGGAGACGCTTCAGCTTTTAGCATTGCAATGACCCGAAGCATACAGCCAAGACGATGCTGAAGTATCATTGGGACACGTCTCTGTGTGTCCTTGAGTGGCTTAAACTCCACAGGATAATTGAAGATGGCAGTTTACAGTGTCACACACATGCGATTAGGAGACAGCTTCAGGGCTTGGCTGATTGTAATTGCACTCCGACCCACATGTAGGCGCTGTCACTTAATACCTCTTCTTTTCGTCCCTCTACAGAACGTATAATTGACAGACATACCATCGACGTCACCACTTCTGGTTTTTGGTCATCTGAACCCTCCTCTTCTTCTTCCCAGCCCTTAAAACTGGTTGCTCTGCATTAACTTTGACTCGAGTCTGAAGTGGACTACTTGTGTATATTTTCTATTTTGTGACTTGCTTTATTGTTCTTGTAATTATATGGAGATCACTTCAGTGCCCCCAACTTCTGTGAGATCTCGTTTTTTTGTTCTTACAATGGCCTATCCCATCCATTCTAATGGAGCTTGAGAGGATCCGCCAGGAAAAATGGGATAAACTACGTAAATTCGGGTGTGCAAAGCTTGTAGAGTTTTCAACAAAAAAGACTCAAAGCTGGAATTGCTGCTAAAGGGCCTTCCACAAAGTACTGAATTAAAAGTCTGAAAAATTTTATGAATGAGAGATTCAAAATTAAATGTACGTAAGACAATTAAGTGTATAAAAAGTGAAGGGGTCTGGGCACTTTCTGAATTCACTGTATAGTGTAAGAATAGTTTACTATTACAAAGATGCCATTTTTAAGCTTAAATGAAGTTTTATTTTGTTTCATTCTCTTATTTCTTTGTTCTGTCCACACCATCTCTTGACCTATAATGTCCAGATGCTTCAGGCTGGTTGCTTTCTCAGGTTGAAGACCTACCTGCCAGTCATGATTACCTGCAGCAGGACAGCCAGAGGACCAGACCACCGCTGACCATAATAAGTTTGTGTGTCGCAGAGCTTGTTCTTTTTGTGACTCCCATTGTGATCTCCTGCTTTTCTTAAGCTTGAGGTCTCTCACTGCACTCTTGAAATGCCAGGCTGATGTCTCTGGTGCCAGCCTCCTTGTTTTACTGCACCCTAATTCAGATAATGCCTTGGGGTGTTGATAGAATAGTCTAGAATGTCCCCGCCGTGGTCAGCGGCAACTGTAATGGGATCCACAGGCCTTGTAAAAACCTCTGAGGCTAAGCAATCAAAGGTCTGTGAGGGCCATTTAATCAGCTGCTAGCAAGCCACGAAGCCATAAATCTCGCTTTCCGCAGATATTTCCTTTGACATCCTGACAGGGGGGGCAGCTTTAATAAGGGCTGTTTATGTCAACATCAATATGGAAGATTAATAAAAACAGAAGCACTCAGTGATTATTCTGAAATACCCGACGTAATCTATAGCCGTGTACAGTGGGCCTGTTTCAAAGTAGCCAGTGAGATCTGAAGGGAGAGCTCACTTCCAGAACGGACACATCTGATTGGTGTAGAAGTCTTAGTGCATCCCAGACAATTGTTTTTCAAGCTGGCTCTCTCTGAGAAGTGTTTATTCGCTTTTGAAAACACTAGAACTGTAGAATAAGCGCAAACCAACATCCGTTTATCCATCCATCCATCTACCAAACCTGCATAATCCTGAGTTGGGTTATAGAGAAACTGGAGCAAATCCCAATGACCATCAATCACAAAGCAGGAACAACACCCAGATAGGGTGCCAGTCTATCACGGGTTAAACAGACACACACACACACACACAGACAGAGAGAGGAGCTGTGTGGGGGGGTACAACCAGCACAGACCAGTTGTGAGCAGATCAATGGCACTATCACCAGTAGCAGTGATGTCAGGGTGGCCCCGCCTCCTGGGGCTCCACCCTCAAAGCTCACAGAATATCAGAACAGCACCATCAGAGCTCGAAACGTAAAGGTAAACCATACAAATATGAAGTGTAACAATTTAAAATCGGCATAAAATTTACATCAATACAGACCCAGACATAACACAGTTTAAGTAAAATGAGGTTTATGCGGCATGATTGAAGTGTTTAAAATTTCAAATAAATTTTTCAACAAGAACATGAGGACCCAGATGGATACTTGTAAACAGGGCAGGTTTTGCACAAATGCTAAAAATATTTCTTCACGCAGAGAACCACAGACCCACGGAATAAACAATCGAGGGATGTGGTGGAACGTAAGACTGTAGGCACACATACTGAAAGTTAGATAGATAGATAGATAGATAGATAGATAGATAGATAGATAGATAGATAGATAGATAGATAGATAGATAGATAGATAGATAGATAGATAGATAGATAGATAGATAGATAGATAGATAGTTGGCAGGATTACATAGATAGATAGATAGATAGATAGATAGATAGATAGATAGATAGATAGATAGATAGATAGATAGATAGATAGATAGATAGATAGATAGATAGATAGATAGATAGTTGGCAGGATTACATAGATAGATAGATAGATAGATAGATAGATAGATAGATAGATAGATAGATAGATAGATAGATAG
The DNA here is from genome assembly GCF_900747795.2 of Erpetoichthys calabaricus. NCBI lineage: Eukaryota > Metazoa > Chordata > Cladistia > Polypteriformes > Polypteridae > Erpetoichthys > Erpetoichthys calabaricus. Next base: position 152,571,334 of record NC_041405.2, on the reverse strand, counting down.
ATAGATAGATAGATAGATAGATAGATAGATAGATAGATAGATAGATAGATAGATTTGAAAGACACTATATAATAGATAGATAGATAGATAGATAGATAGATAGATAGATAGATAGATAGATAGATAGATAGATAGATAGATAGATAGATAGCAGGATTACATAGATAGATAGATAGATAGATAGATAGATAGATAGATAGATAGATAGATAGATAGATAGATAGATAGATAGATACTTTATTAATCCCAAGGGGAAATTCACATATGATATTTAATATTAATATTCATATTTATTAATTACTAATATGTATTAATTTATTAATATTTAATTTAATATTAATATCACTTGAAATTTAAAATAAAATGTTACTTAGGTGTTGATGAGTTGGAGTCCGGATATTCTCTTAAGTGTATGCCACATTGAAAAGAGAGATTGCAATTCAGATTGTAGATCGTGATTTTGTGTTAAAAGGATGATTTTTGGAAAGATCGCCCCGCCCCTCGTTTGACTAATCAAGTTTTCAAATTTATATTGGATTCATTAACCCTTTGGTGAGCTACTTGGAAAGGGGGTTGTTGGGGTGATGTGTTGGAGATGCCTGTCTTAAACAATACATTTTATTATTATTTACAGCCAAGTTCTACCTTCAAAATATGCTATATACCATGTACTGATTCATTACAATTACACTGAAAAAAATCTCTGTTAATTCTACAATATAAAACTGTTAAATAGTGAAGGTAAACCAGTGAAGTGCTGTTTCAGTAACACTGAACTTACGATATTTGCATAAGGACACGCCCCCTTTTACCATATTGTTTCACTCACACCTTTGAACAGGAGGGAAAAAAACTTAAACAGAGTTAGCAGACTTATCTTATCCCTGGGTGCTGAAGGTTTGTTGAGGTTATGGAAGCTGTTTTATGGTGGGTTGTACAGTAGACCCCCGCAAAGTCGCGGTTCATAGTTCACGGCCTCAGTCGTTCGCGAATTTTTCTTTAACCCTTTAACCGCCAACTCCCTAAATATTCCCCATGCCAGGAGAAATCTGAACAATTTTCGTTTTTTTACTTTACATTTATTCAAGCAGTATTTACCTGCTGAAATACCTGCTGAAATGTTTCAAATAAATGGTCAATCAAAGGACGTAGCTTGAACAAGCGGTCACGGTTTGGATCTTTCATATCTGGCTCAGATAACGAGCAGCAGTCCAGTTGTGATGCTGGGGATACACCCACTCATCGCCATCATCCGATGTGTCGTCATTCACAGTATCATGCAGCGCACGTTGCTGATCATCATTGTCGCTAAAATCTTCTTCTGAACTGCTACAATCATGATCAGAATTATTGTCCAAAATCGCCTGCAAAACCTCACTTGAAGTCAGTTTACATTTCGCCATATTCACAGCTTTCACTTTCGAATCACATCACGTGAGCGGCCAATACAACCGCAGAGTTGTCGAAATACAACGTAGTAATAATACCCACGCCAAACTGTCAGTTATACTACGCGCCAGGCATTCACATAACCACAGGCAAATGTGCCGAATAATTCAGCAATAAAGCTACGATGCCGGATATATCCGGCAGAGGGCAGTTAAGGGGTTAAAACCTATCTAATAATTGTTAGCTGAATCCGTGAATATCCGCCACACTTTTTATGGCTTTTTTCGTGGCAATACTGCACTGTAGAGAGAATAGGAAGCAACTGTAGAGGAAAACACGGCTTGGGATGGTGAAAGTAGCCAATAGAATTTGAAACTGCAGCTCCCAGCAGTCCCTGCAGTGGCTCTGATTGGTCTTCTGCTGAACTGTGCAGGGGCTGTTGGGGTCAAAGGATGTCAGCGCGGCTTTTAAAAAGGGGGCTGATGACCAAAAGCAAAACAAATGTTTTTGTAATTTGTGTTTCAAGTTCCTGTCTCTCTCCCTGCCTTCTGTTGGGTTACCTGTACTTTTTCGTTTTGTCCTGGATCTTTTCGTGGTGGGCCTCTGGATTGTCTGCCTGTGTACATGAGGACTCTATGTGGATTCATGGCCATCCTGCGATGAAAGGAGCGCTCCTGAACCTGTCCACCCGTCTTCACCATTTCAGGAACTAGCGGTAGGACTCTCTTTACATTCCCATTCAACGTGTGGGTCTCTGGACTATCTATCTTCATCATTACATTTCATCCGTTGCCATTTTTTATGGACTTTACTGCGTGTGTTTTGTTGTATTTAATGTGTAATCGCCTTAAGGGGAACAGGGGTGGTATCGTTGTTTTAGTTTTACATTCTTTATTTGCTGTTTGATTAGCAGTTTGCTTTGTTTTTGTCTCTGTTTGTGACTGTGTGCGGGTCGGGCTAAGGCTAAGGCTGGGTGCGTCCCTGGAATCTCCACCATAAAAATAAATAAATCACCGTCTTCTCAACAGTGTGAATCTTAGTGGCACCGGACAGCATTACTCATTTCTCCTTGCTACTGATTGACTGCTGCCCTGTGACGCATCTCCAGCTGAGTGTTCTCGTGTTTTCTGTTTTGTTCTTCTTAAAGCCCCAAGATGCCGCTGAAGCAGCCTGCACCTTAAGGCTTCTGGCAATGAAAACGCGCTTGCATGAATTACTGTATATACACCGTTAATATCGGTATTTTACATGTTAGTTCTATTATGCATATGTAACAATTCCTGCGGTGGGTTGGCACCCTGCCCAGGATTGGTTCCTGCCTTGTGCCCTGTGTTGGCTGGGATTGGCTCCAGCAGACCCCCGTGACCCTGTAGTTAGGAATATAGCGGGTTGGGAAATGGATGGATGGATGTAACAATTCCCATGAAAATAAAAATCTGTTTAAATTGTACATCTGCATCCCCCATACACGAGCGGCAGAACCGCAAAGAGGCTAGTGCGTACGGCAGGCCCGTTTGTTGGCAGCAATGCGAGCAGAGGGCAAAGCCCCCTAGTACTGTATAATATTATTGCCTAATGTTGTGTTTATCTTTTATATTAACTTTCTTGTACAGAAATCCCTCGCTATATCGCGCTTCGCCTTTCGCGGCTTCACTCTATCACGGATTTTATATGTAAGCATATTTAAATATATATCGCAGATTTTTTGCTGGTTCGCAGATTTCTGCAGACAATGGATCTTTTAATTTCTGGTACATGCTTCCTCAGTTGGTTTGCCCAGTTGATTTCATACAAGGGACGCTATTGGCAGATAGCTGAGAAGCTACCCAACTTACTTTTCTCTCTCTCTCTCTTGCGCTGACTTTCTCTGATCCTGACGTAGGGGGATTGAGCAGGGGGGCTGTTCGCACACCTAGACGATATGGACGCTCGTCTAAAAATGCTGAAAGATTATCTTCACGTTGCTACCTTCTGTGCAGCTGCTTCGTGAAGCGACATGCTGCACGGTGCTTCGCATACTTAAAAGCTCGAAGGACACGTATTGATTTTTGGTTGTTTGTTTTTATCTCTCTCTCTCTCTGCTCCTGACGGAGGGGGTGTGAGCTGCCGCCTTCAATAGCTTTGTACCGGCGGTGCTTCGCATACTTAAAAGCCAAACAGCCCTATTGATTTGTTTGCTTTCCTATCTCTTTCTGACAGGCTCTGCTCCTGACACGCACTCCTTTGAAGAGCAAGATATGTTTGCATTCTTTTAATTGTGAGACGGAACTGTCATCTCTGTCTTGTCATGGAGCACAGTTTAAACTTTTGAAAAAGAGACAAATGTTTGTTTGCAGTGTTTGAATAACGTTCCTGTCTCTCTACAACCTCCTGTGTTTCTGCGCAAATCTGTGACCCAAGCATGACAATATAAAAATAACCATATAAACATATGGTTTCTACTTCGCGGATTTTCTTATTTCGCGGGTGGCTCTGGAACGCAACCCCCGCGATGGAGGAGGAATTACTGTATTTTATTTTGTAAAGCACTTTGAGCTATATTGTTTGAATGAAAACATCTATATATACAAATATAAAAATTTCACGAGAGAACTACTTAATGGATTTAGATCGGATTTTTTTCTATAATTTTGCTTGAACATTCTGGTTGATTTTGCGACTTCACTCATTGCACTAAGAATCATAGTTTGCTTGCAGCACCGATTTATTTGCGCTAATCTGAGGCAGAAGCTGTGGGCCAAGGTGAGGGGGCGGGGCCTCAGGAGTGGGGAGCTGGGCGGGGCCTCAGGAGTGGAGAGCTGGGTGGGGCCAGCCTCCGTTTGAGTCAGTCTGCCTCTCGCACTACTACCTGAGCAACTAGGCTAATTCCAGGGCTTCAGGGGATGAGTTATGAGGAAAGATTAAAAGAGCTCGGCCTTTACAGCTTAAGCAAAAGAAGATTAAGAGGAGACCTGAGTGAAGTGTTTAAAATTATGAAGTGAATTAGTCCAGTGGATCGAGACGGTGACTTTAAAATGAGTTCATTAAGAACACGGGGACACAGTTGGAAACTTGTGAAGGGTAAATTTCGCACAAACATTAGGAAGTTTTTCTTTTCACAAAAAACAATAGACACTTGGAATAAGCTACCAAGTAGTGTGGTAGACAGTAGGATTTCAGGGACTTTCAAAACTCAACTTGATGTTTTTTTGGAAGAAATAAGTGGACAGGACTGGCGAGCTTTGTGGGCCTGAATGGCCTGTTCTCATCTAGAGTGTTCTAATGTTCACCATGATAGATAGATAGATAGATAGATAGATAGATAGATAGATAGATAGAGAGATAGAGAGATAGATAGATAGATAGATAGATAGATAGATAGATAGATAGATAGATAGATAGATAGATAGATAGATAGATAGATACTTTATTAATCCCAAGGGGAAATTCACATACTCCAGCAGCAGCATACTGATAATCACAATACAGACAGTAACTTTATATAATGTTAACGTTTACCCCACCGGGTGGAATTGAAGAGTCACATAGTGTGGTGGAGGAACAATCTCCTCAGTCTGTCAGTGGAGCAGGACGGTGACAGCAGTCTGTCGCTGAAGCTGCTCCTCTGTCTGGAGATGATCCTGTTCAGTGGATGCAGTGGATTCTCCATGATTGACAGGAGTCTGCTCAGCGCCCGTCGCTCTGCCACAGATGTCAAACTGTCCAGCTCCATGCCTACAATAGAGCCTGCCTTCCTCACCAGTTTGTCCAGGCGTGAGGTGTCCCTCTTCTTTATGCTGCCTCCACAGCACACCACCTCATAGAACAGGGCGCTCGCCACAACCGTCTAATAGAACATCTGCAGCATCTTATTGCAGATGTTGAAGGACGCCAGCCTTCTAAGGAAGTATAGTTGGCTCTGTCCTTTCTTACACAGAGCATCAGTATTGGCCGTCCAGTCCAATTTATCATCCAGCTGCACTCCCAGGTATTTATATTTATAAGCTCCGCTTAGCTAGCGATACCTGTTTGTTTATTGATTTTTACATTTTGTCCTGTTTCTCTAGTACGCGTGTGGAGCCGCAGGGGACAGATGGTGCTATATAAATAAATGTTATTACTGTTGGTTTGGTAACCTTACTTACCAGGATTGCAAACTCCTCCAAAGAACTGTCCATAAATCACTGGGCTGACGTTCCACAGCTTCATCAATTCATCATCTCAGATAGCAGACATCCAGGTCACTCCCTGTTTTCACTTCTGCCTTCTGGTAAACACTACCAAAGTGTCACCACTCATCCCACCCACTTCTTCTTGTAGCCTATAAGGTCACTGACTCTGATCCTGCCTCACCTGCACTGTGTACTGTACCCACTTGTTGGTTTATAAGTATCTGTACTGTATGTTACATGTGTACTGCCATCTTATTTGCTGCTGGCTGCTGCAGTGCTTCATTTCTATTTGAGGACATCTCCTCTCTTCTTTATATCCCAGAGAGCAAGAGAGAGCAACAAGACAATAAGGGGGTATTAGGAAATAAACTTTTATTCAGCTACCATTGTCTTTAACATTGTTAAATATTCATAATGTGCCAAAAAGTGAAAGCAAATAAAATAAGTGGGTGTGGAAAATCAAGTAATACAACGCAGACTATTACAAGGGGCTGTCACAGACGATTCTGGATGACTCACCCAATCTGGGTGTGTCATGAACTTGGGAGAGCCTTATCATAACACGTCAAAAGCCGTGGAAAAAACACACCCACAAGTGGACCTGTACAAAATATACTAATATTAAAAAATAATATATATTGTGAAATGACGCAAACAACGCAGCAAAAAGATTTGGGACAGCCACCCCGTATACTTGAAAGTTGGCTGTGAATAAACCAAAGATTTGATCAAATCGTCTTGACAGACTTTAGTCCAAAACAGAACTGAGGAGACAGACACAATATGGCAGTTTTAAAGCCAGTCAGGGGAAATGACGTTATCGGGGCCGGAGCTGGAAGTGACGTTGTCGGGCCCAGGCAGAATTTCCGATGGTTGGTCTACAGAGGAAAAAGGGAAAGGATCAGTGCACTCTGCCACCCCCCTGATCCGGCATAGAATTACCCTCTTTTGAGCCTTTTAGCTGCCTCCCACTTGTAGGACAATATATATTATATAAATATATTACCATATATACTTGTGTTTAAGTTCTCCTGCGGATAATTTGGGGCTTTAGTTTAGCGTATAATTTCTGGTATTTTATAATGTTGGTCGGATATAATGAGGTTATTAGAAATAAACTTGATGCATTAAGGATTAAAAGTCAAGACAGAGGTAAAGAATTTAGGTGTAATTATTGACTCTGACCTGAATTTTAAGTCACATATTAATCAGATCACTAGGACAGCATTTTTTCACTTAAGAAATATAGCAAAAGTTAGACCTCTTATAATATTGCAAGATGCTGAGAAATGAGTTCACACTTTTGTTTTCAGTCGACTAGATTACTGTAACACACACCTCTCAGGACTACCCAAAAAAGACATCAATCGATTACAATGAGTGTATAATGGAGCTGCTAGAATCTTAACTAGGAAAAGAAAATCCGAGCACATCACACCAGTCTTGGCGTCACTACACTGGTTACCTGTGCCATTTAGAATTGACTTTAAAATACTGCTGATGGTTTACAGATAGATAGATAGATAGATAGATAGATAGATAGATAGATAGATAGATAGATAGATAGATAGATAGATAGATAGATACTTTATTAATCCCAATGGAAAATTCACATTTACAAAGCCTTCAATAATCTGCTCCATCCTATATCTCAGAATTTCTTACACCTTACACTCCAAATCGTAACCTTAGATCTTCAAATGAGGGTCTGCTTATTTTTCCAAGAGCTAAACTTAAAAGAAATGGTGAGGCGGCCTTCTGCTGTTATGCACCTAAAATCTGGAATAGCTGACCAATAGAAATTCAGCAGGCTAATACAGTGGAGCACTTTAAAATACTGCTGAAAACACATTACTGTAACATGGCTTTCTCATAGCTTCATTTTTGTTTAATCCTGATGCTCTGTATATTCAATTAATTATCATTAGCATTCCTGGTGGCTCCGTAATCCGTATTAACCCCTACTTTCTCTTCTGTTCTTTTTCCGATTTTCTGTGGTGGCGATCTGTTCCCTCACCTCCTGATCAAAGCACCGTGATGTTCTTACATTGATGGATTAAAGGCCAGAAGTCCACATGACCATCATCATCAAGTTCTTACATTTGAACCCTGAAAACAATGAGGACTGATTGAGATCACTGATGTTAGGTAAAATGCCTAGAGGGGGCTGGGTGGTCTCGTGGCCTTGGACCCCCTGCAGATTTTATTTTTTTTCTCCAGCCGTCTGGAGTTTTATTTTTGTTTTTTCTGTCCTCCCTGGCCATCGGACCTTATTATGTTAATTAGTGGTTCCTAATTTTATTTTCTTATTTATTTTGTCTTTTTTCTCTTTCTTCATCATGTCAAGCACTTTGACCTATATCATTTGATCATTTGTATGAAAATGTGCTCTAGAAGTAAATATTTTTGTTGTTGTTGTATAAGTCGAATGTGGAAAATTCCCACTATTGGTCCAAGAGATTATGATCTGCTAACGCCCACCTGAGAGAGTAACCACGGAGCACGCGGCCTTTTTTTCTGTGTATTGTGCCCACGTGACCACACGGTAAAACCCAAACTATTCTGAAGCAACGTTTGCACTGATTTGTGTTTTTTTGTATCTCACGGCGTTTATCATAAGAGCATCCTTGATCTACGATGGAGCGTTCGATCTGAAGAAAATATGAAGCTGGTTTTAAGTTAAAACTCGTTGAACTGCGCTGTTGCAACAAAATTTGATGTGTCTAACAAACTGGTGCAAGATTGGAGGAAGCAAGAAGATGTAAAAAAAAAATTTTAAATTAAGTGTCATATTTTTGAACGGGCATATAAGTTGGGGTCTGATTTTATGGTCGATTTTTCGGGTTTCAAGACCCCGACTTATACGCAAGTATATACGGTATAAAAAAACCTGTACAACCTGTACAAAATATAAAGAGCAGACCTAGAATCCTAATAAATAAAAATATTTATTATTGGAAAATGCTCCGGGGCCACAAGGAAGAGTGGATGAGCCCAAAAAGCACTGGAGGAATTGCCCTAAATTCAAATTTGCAATCCAGTGGCACACAAGTTCCAATACACAAATCCAGAGAGAAAGGTCAAAAATCCAATAAATCCGCAAAGCACAAGAATAAGAATCACAAGAAGTCACCAACACTTAACAGCATTCTGTTGGCATCAGAAACATCGTGGGCCCCTATGCTCAGCCAGTGCCCATTCTGCCCGTATGATAAGAGTACCCTGACACTATGAGCGCGTTCCAAGTACCACAAGGGACTGTGTGTTTCCTCAGCTTTTAGAGGGCTAAGGGCAGTCCCTTGATGGTGATGGGTAAGTGGCCCCATCTCTTGGGGAACCACCCAGAAATGTACAACATAGTGGAACATAGTAGAAGTCACAAGGACAGATAGTGCCCACAAATCTAAAAACTAAATGACCAAGTTTATAAAGGTTGGTAGGTGAACAAAAAAAGGGAATTGGAACCCCAGCAAAGGGAGGAACCTTGGATGAAACATCACACTGTATGGCTTTGAGTCTCTTAGGTTTACATTGCTGGTTTCACTTTATGGGTCTTCCTGGTACTTCCATCTTCTTCTTCTTCTTCTCCTCTTTCCTGGTCCTCTCCGTTCCTGGTTGAAGCTGACTTTTAAAAGCTTGTTAGGGCCGAGATGAGATACCCCTAGCCTCTCTCTGACCAATGCCATTTTGACAGACCATTTGAGTTGTGGACCACCAAGTGGCATACTGCTCCCCAAACCCAGACACAGACAGGCTGAGACACAAGGCTTGCCAGACAACAAACCTTCATTTAAGTGGGGAAGAGTTTTTCTTTTGCTCCCCACTACACAACACAGTACAAAGCACCAAACAACACACAGTTCTCTCTCTTCCTCCATCACCTCCACTCCTCCTCGCAACAACAACAACATTTATTTCTATAGCACATTTTCATACAAAAAATGTAGCTCAAAGTGCTTTACATAATGAAGAAAAGAAAAATAAAAGACAAAGTAAGAAATTAAAATAAGACATTTGTTAACATAGAATAAGAGTAAGGTCCAATGGCCAGGGAGGACAGAAAAAAACAAAAAAAAAAAACTCCAGACGGCTGGAGAAAAAAATAAAATCTGCAGGGGGTCTAAGGCCACGAGACCACCCAGTCCCCTCTGGGCATTCTACCTCACATAAATGAAATAGTCCTCTTTCTATTTAGGGTTCTCACGGAAGGACTAGATGATGATGGTCATACAGACTTCTGGCTTTTAATCCATCACTGTTGGAGCATCACGGTGCTTTGGGTAGATGGTGGTGGCACAGGTCACCACCACAAAAAACCGGGAAAAGAAACAGAAGAAAGAGTAGGGGTTAGTACGGATTTTAGAGCCACCATGAATAGTTATTATAATGAATTGGATATACAGAGTATCAGGATTAAATTAAAGTGAAGTTATGAGAAGGCCATGTTAAAGTAATGTGTTTTCAGCAGTTTTTTAAAGTGCTCCACTATATTAGCCTGGCAAATTCCTACTGGCAGGCTATTCCAGATTTTAGGTGCATAACAGCAGAAGGCCGCCCGCCTCACCACTTCTTTTAAGTTTTGCTCTTGGAATTCTAAGGAGACACTCAGTTGAGGATCTGAGGTTACGATTTGGAATATAAGACGTCAGACATTCCGATATATAAGATGGGGCGAGATTATTTAAGGCTTTATAAACCATAGGCAGAATTTTAAAGTCAATCCTGAATGACACAGGTAACCATTGTAGTGACATCAAAACTAGAGAAATGTGCTCGGATTTTCTTTTCCTGGTTAGGATTCTAGCAGCTGCATTCCGTACTCGTTGCAAACGATTTATGTCTTTTTTGGGTGGTCCTGAGAGGAGTGCGTTACAGTAATCTAGTCGACTGAAAACAAACACGTGAACTAATTTCTCAGCATCTTTCAGTGATATAAGAGGTCTAACTTTTGCTGTGTTTCTTAAGTGAAAAAATGCTGTCCTAGTGATCTGATTAATATGCAATTTAAAATTTAGACTACAGTCAACGGTTACCCCTAAGCTTTTCACCTCCGTTTTGACTTTTAATCCTAATGCATCCAGTTTATTTCTAATAGACTCATTGTATCCATTATTGCCAATCACTACATTTCTCTTTATTTAGCTTTAGAAAATTACTATTCAAGCTTTGTCCTCCACCTTCTGGCTCGCTGACTGATGGTGAAGCAGCTCCTTTTATAGTGCACCCAGAAGTGCTCCAGGTGTTTCTCGACCTTCTTCTGGCTGCACGTCCAGGTGTGGTGGAAGTGGTTCCTTCAAGGACTCAGTTGCACCTGCACCCACGGAGCCCAACAGGATTGCTCCAAACTACAACTCTCGACATGGCCTGCAAGGATCCCTGGTGCTGTAGCAAACCATGGGGGCTGACCTCTAGTGTCTTGGGGAAGATAGTGACTCCAACATGGCCTCTCCATCAATTCTTCCATACAGTCAGCATCCCGACCCATGGCCCTGGCCATCCGTCACAGAGTACATGTGCATGAGCTGTGCATACATGTAGATAACCAATGAATCGAGAGCATCACTTTTATGCATGTGGAATGTCCAGCAGATGACAATACAATACAATACAATACAAAAATCACACAAGAAGTGCCGCAATGGGCTTTAACAGGCCCTGCCTCTTGAAATGCCTTGACTCTCTAAGAAGACAAGGAAAAACTCACAAAAAAAACCCTTGTAGAGAAAAAAATGGAAGAAACCTCAGGAAAGGCAGTTCAAAGAGAGACCCCTTAGCAGGTAGATTGGGCGTGCAGTGAGTGTCAAAAAAAGGGGGTTAATACAATAAAATATACAGAACAAAACAAATCCTCAATACAGTATAAAAATAAAAAGATTAAAATTACGGACCAGAATTTAACAGTAGATGATATCCCATAATAGGATTTGGATTTGTTTAGAGTCCTGGAGACCTCAGCTATCAAGCTGCCCCCACATTTGGCCCTTCCACAGCTGAAACAGCGCTGGGCCAGCCAATCCGATGAAAGGACCCCTCTACCCCACAATTCCTGCAATCCTCCATCAGGGATGACTTTACCTTAGGCAGGCAAAACAACTTGGCAGGTGGGCCATGGCACCAAGTGCCACATTTGAGTACCGAGAAGAGAAACAGAATAGGTGAGAGTTAGTAACAAGTTATAACTATCATGTTACTTATGTTTAAGTGCTAATGACTAACAGCAGAGATGCAGTCCGTACAGTTAATCAGCAGCTCTAGTCAGGGTGTGCTAAACTGAAGTAGTGAGTCTTCATCCGAGATTTGAAAGCTGAGACCGAAGGGGCATCTCTTATAGTAGCAGGCAGGCCAGTCCACAGTTTAGGGGTCCTGTAACTAAAAGCTCGACCTCCCACTGTTATTTTATTAATCCTTGGAATTATAAGCAGACCGGCATCTTGAGATCTGAATGTGCGCTCTGGTTTGTAAGTCATGATTAGTTCAGACAAGTAAGCCGGACGTTGGCCATTTAATGCTTTATATGTTAAAAGAAGGATTTTGAAATCTGCCCTAAACTTAACAGAGAGCCAGTGTAAGGATTTAAGAACTGGAGTTATGTGTTCATATTTTCTTGTTCTTGTAATAATTCTTGCAGCAGCATTTTGGATTAACTGGAGGCTGAATAAAGAACAGTTTGAACATCCAGTGAACGCCACATTGCAGTAGTCAATCCTACTAGAAATAAAAGCATGAATTAATTTCTCAGAATTCTGTTTATTTAGAAAGCACCTTAATTTCCCAATATTTTTAAGATGGAAGAAACCTGATTTAGACAACTTTGTAATGTGCACTTTAAATGACATATTAGAGTCATAGATAACTCCTAGATTGCGGGCTGATTCAGTAAAATTAATGGGGATTCCAACTGAGTTAAATGATGACAGAATATTGTTATGATCAGCGTCATTCCCTCCAACAATTAACATCTCTGTTTTATTGGTGTTTAAAGACAAGCAGTTCTCACCCATCCACTCCTTTAATTCACTAACACAACTAATTAAAGACAACATTGGAGAAACTTCACTTGATCTAACTTCCATTAACAATTCTCTGTTTACTTGAGGGTCTGCCCATTTTAAAATGGTAACTTTCATTTTTGCTAGTTTAGAAATTATGTCTGCTCTGCTGACTGAAGACAAATCCCCTCTTTATAAAACTCACTTGTGTCTTTACTAACACTTCCTATTTCTGTGGTTAGCTAAACTGTTGTAGAGATCAGAAGTTCAAATTAAGAAAAAGTGCACTTACAGTGTTAACATCATAAAATGATTGTATGATTGTCTATAATCCTTCTTAACACTTTAATAAATCTTTCTTTTCAATTCATTTTTGAACCTGCTTAATCCAGATCTTAATCCAGATCAATGCTGTAGCCTATTCCAGCAGTCCAGCACAGGATGATCACACACAGACACACCAAACACACACTAGGGCCAAGTCAGAGTCATCGATTCACCTAACCTGCATGTCTATGGAACAATGGGAGGAAACCAGAGCAGCCTGAGGAAATTCACAGGGAGAACAAGCAAACTCCATGCAGGGATGCAAGCACAAGTCACCTTGCCGTAAGCCAACAGTGCAACCACTGCTCCACCATGCCACCCCAACAAGAAGTATAACATAATAAAATCCCATTCCTCTACAGTATTTATAGTGTCACATTCAGAATATTGTGATTTTCCTTGATATTGTGCATATCAATCATTTTGCTGTTGTGCATTATATTAATAACAGATGTGGTATTTTGGTTATTTGCCCTGTCTCCTGCAAGTGGAGCCCAAAGAGTTTGGGAGTTCTAATGCTTTCTCTGTTTCTCCCTCTGCAGACCAGCTGACTGACCATCCCACTGGTGATGTCATCTGTGGTTCATGTTCCCTTAGACCCGCCCCTTCCTGTCATCCAGCCATATAAGCTGTCATTCTGTACTTTGTTGTCAGTTCTGTTTTGAGCTCAGTCTGTGAAGACCTTATCACTTCTCATACTTGTCTCAAGTATACAAGCTTACCACAGTGGCAACCTGAAACTTTATTTTATTTGTGTTTGTTTATTTTACATGTTGTAGTGACATCCCTTTCCAACATGGCTGCTACAGTTTTGTGATGTCATACTAGACTCGCAAAGCATCATGGGGAACTGAACAAAGTTTCTAAAAAAAGTAGCAACTTTGCGGCAAAAAATGGTTTGGTAAATTTTGCTGATTGACACTAGAAGAGCAGCTGTTCCTATTTGAATAATCACTACAACATGTAAAATAAGCAAACACAAATAAAATAAAGTTTCAGGTTGCCACTGTGGTAAGCTTGTATACTTGAGACAAGTATGAGAAGTGATAAGGTCTTCACAGACTGAGCTCAAAACAGAACTGAGAACAAAGTACAGAATGAAGATTTATATGGTTGGATGACAGGAAGGGGCGGGTCTAAGGGAACATGAACCACAAATGACATCACCAGTGGGATGGTCAGTCAGCTGGTCTGCAGAGGGAGAAACAGAGAAAGCATTAGAGGACTGCGCCAACCCCTGGTTCGGCGTATAATCAAAGTTAGTCAAGCCCTTACACTGTCCCCCAGGCTCATGTGTGTGATAAATAACAATTTATTTCTTGTATAGTCCAAAATCACACAAGGAGTGTCTCAAAGGGCTTAAACAGGCCCTGTTTTTCATAACACCACCTATCCTTGACTCTCTAAGAAGTCAAGAAAAAAAATACCTTGTAGGGAAAAAATTGGAAAAGGCAATTCAGAGAGAGAGAGACCCCCTTCCAGGTAGGTTGGGCATGCAATGGTTGTCAAAAAATGGGGTAAATACGACACAGGAAAACAGAACACAAGTAATCCTCTTCACAGAGCTCGATGACCAAACTATCATGGCCACCTCAGAAATACAACTTTAAAATCCTGCTTATAGTTTACAAAGCCTTCAATAATCTCACTCCATCTTATATTTCGGACTGTCTTACACTTTACACTCGAAATCGTAACCTTAGATCTTCAAATGAGTGTCTACTTAGAATTCCGAGAGCTAAACTTAAAAGAAGTGGTGAGGCGGGCGTCCTTCTGCTGTTGTGCACCTCAAACCTGGAATAGCCTGCCAGTAGGAATCCAGCAGGCTAATACAGTGGAGCACTTTAAAAAACTGCTGAAAACACATTACTTTAACATGGCCTTCTCATAACTTCACTTTAATTTAATCCTGATACTCTGTATATCCAATTCATTATAACAACTATTCATGGTGGCTCTAAAATCCGTACTAACCCCTACTCTCTCTTCTGTTCTTTTTATCTCCAGCCGTCTGGGGTTTTTTTTGTTTTTTCTGTCCTCCCTGGCCATCGGACCTTACTTTTATTCTATGTTAATTAGTGTTCCCTTATTTTAATTCTTATTTATTTTGTCTTTTTTCTCTTTCTTCATCATGTAAAGCACTTTGAGTTACATTATTTGTATGAAAATGTGCTATAGTAATAAATGTTGTTGTTGTTGTTGTAAGGGTCTAGGGCACTGACGGGCAACCGGTGCGCCAGTGCGCCGTGGAATTTTCTAGGGGCACCGCGAAAACTTTTGTAAAAATTTGAAATTGCTAGTGTTTTTGAACTTTTGGAAGCTCTTATCTCTGTGAGCAAAGTTTTTCAACACTTACGGAAATGAAGTCTAAGAAACGCGAGAGACTTCAAATGATCGACAAGGAAATGCGCGTCTGTCTTTCGAAAACTGATCCTCGCATCAGTCTCATATGTGCTGAAAAACAATCTCAACGTTCACATTAATTACATTTAAGATTTATCCTTTGATTCCTTTATTAATAAAATGTCTTTCAAACTTGTAAAATTAACTGTTTTTATTGGCGATTGTCCATAGATTGTGTCATCACGACTTTATTTATGGGCAGTCCCTCAGGTGCGCCGCGAAAGAAAAGTTTTGGACTTTGTGCGCCGCAACTCCAAAAAGGTTGCCTTATGCTGGCCTAGGGCGAACTTTGTATAGCACGAACTCTTGCAATATTAGTTTTCTCTGTTATTCAATGTTTTTACATTTAGTTTACTATTACACTGTGCATTGTATGGTATAATTTACTATTTTTGTGCTTAAAAATCTTAAAAAAAAATATTTACATACAGTTCGTACGGTCTGGAACGGATTAATCGTATTTACACACAATCTTATGGGGAAATTACGTTCGGGTCGCGTCCAGAGTTTTGGAATGAATTATGGTCGTGACCAGAGGTACCACTGTATTTTTTAATTCTATGGTAACAAATGGCAGTCATAAACTTAAAATTACACGTACTTTTCTGGATTTATTTGTGATTCAGATAATGAAAGTGTAATAGCTCAAAAACAGCAAAACAGATGCATTTTCGTTTTCTGAAACTGGAAGTACTTCTTCTCCTGCGCGATTTTTGACAACACGTGCAAACGGTCCTCCTCACAACACATCGATCGATGGACTTGAAGTTTGTCACCTGTGTCTCCAAATGTGTGTCAGAGAGTGGACAGCCCGAGATTTGCTCAGCACAAAACTTTCTAACATTTCTTTGTGTTCATATGACAGACGCTCAGATATAATTTTCATTGACAGGCCTTGTTCTGCCATCTCTATAATCACGTCTGAGTACTGTTCCAACGTCACGATGATGGTCCAGTCTACACACCAGTGACCAGTGTTTGAGGCTAAGGATCTGCGCTGGTATCCCGAAGGTTGCCGGTTCGAATCCCCGTCACTGCCAAAAAGAGATCCTACTCTGCTGGGCCCTTGAGCAAGGCCCTTAACCTGTAATTGCTCCAGGGGTGCTGTACAATGGCTGACCCTGCGCTCTGACCCCAAGGAGTATGCGAAAAAACTAACAAACACTGTTGTAAGTCGCTCTGGATAAGAGCGTCTGCTAAATGATGTAAATGTAAAATGTAAATGTTGCAAGCGACGCTTTACCTGACCAGGTTGTTGACCTACAAAAACTTCCAGTTCAGACAAAATAAAAAAGGGAGTTTTTTTGGGACCTGGTCCGTGTACTTTTTGGTATTTGAAACTTCATTTTAGGTGCAAAAATGAAAAAATGAAAATGAAAGGAATTTTCAGATTTTGATTTTTGATTAAAGAATAAAATAAGGGAAAATAAGGTATTTTTAAATTCAGTTGTAACAAATAGCAGTCATAAACTTAAAATTACACATAATTTTCTGGATGTGTAATAGCTCAAAAACAATAAAACTGACGCATTTTCGTTGTCTGAAACCGGAGGTACTTCTTCTGCGCAATTTTTGACGACACGTGCGAACAGTCCTCCTCCTCACAACACATCGACCAATGGCCTTGAAGTTACACTGGCATCAGCAGACGATGGACCATTACGTTGCTTTTCGAAACAGTAAAAGAGTGACACTCCGGGACGAGGACATGACTGCAGAAAAACGGAGTCGCATCTTTCAGATAAAAATACAAGCTTTGCAAACTTTGCTTCGTTGATGTAGCAGTTCTTTTATGAACGTTATTGTTGTTACTTATTGTGAAACAGCTAACATTTGGTGATTTCATTTATTAACACTAAGTCTGGCAATTTTTATAGTGCTAGCATTTTGAATAGTTGCTCATTGACTTTTACCGGCTACTATAGCTAGTAAATGTTTTGAGTATTAACAGTGCACACAAGTGTAACACGTTAGGAGAGCAACGTGATTTACAGAAAGGTGTTACATCTGTCTATGAGCGACCGTTCACACATTTACACACATTCAAAATGCTAGCACTATAAACATTGCCAATCAATACAATAATCAATAATCACAACCATAATCAACAATAAATCCTCCTCTCCACCCAACACTTCCTTCCAACTTCGGCTCTCCTGCTGGGTTTCCCACAGTCCTTTAAATAGTCCTTGACCCGGAAGTGCTCCTGTCCTTCAGTCCACGTGATTCCATAGCACTTCTGGGTCAGATAAAGAGTTATATTTTTCTTTAGCCCAGAAGTACTTCAGTTCTTCCGTTCCTGTGACTTGGGAGTACTTCCGGGCTATACGGGACATGAAAATCCTCTTGTCTTCCTGCAGCATCCCACGGTGGCCCCCAGGGTCCCCAACAGAGCTGTGAAACCGAACTCCATCTCCCATGGTGCCCTGCGGGAATCCTGGGTACTTCTATGCTGCATGGGAGACGCCATCTAGCGGCCTGGATGTGTCGGCTGGGATGAGTTGCCGGCCATCCATCACAAAAGCGAAATACGTCATGGATGACGTCTTGCGTATCATCATTGAATTGGACTCTGACTTGTTGGACTCCAATTTTCATGCAAGTAATCAAAAACAAACATGAGGTACCACATCAGCTCATTGGTCCCCAGCTGATCATGGTGCTGAACCCTTTCATGTAGCTGGTGGAGCAATGTTCACCTGGGAAGACCTCCACTTTCAATGACAAGAGGTAGAAACCTGATTGTGAAGCACTGTGACCGCGACTGCCAGTGACGCCCCCAACCCTGTGAAGACAGCCTGGCAGCCAGGCATTCCTGCCAGCTGTCGTGCCACCCGTGAGTGGCTTGAGATGCTAGAGACTGCAAACTTGTGGCCACGGCACACAGCATCAGACGTTTTATGTTGATTTCGGTATGAAACCATTGCTTTGTGTGCTTTTCAGAAAACTGAGTTTTTTGGAAAAAATATTCAGCCCTCACAGAGTTAAATGATATTTTCTGAAATGAAATTTCAAATACCAAAAAGTACACAAACCAATAAGCATGTGCTTCTGCTTTTATTCTGAGATCATTCCTTAACAGAATGCTGTGCTGGATGCTCCCTGTTCAGTTTTTAAAGACTAAATGACGCAATGGACAAGATGTCTCCTGCCTGATTACTGACTCAAAAAGGTTTGACCAGTCTTGTCCTGGTAGTGGATAAGCTTCTTTCTAGATAGATAGATAGATAGATAGATAGATAGATAGATAGATAGATAGATAGATAGATAGATAGATAGATAGATAGATAGATAGATAGATAGATAGATAGATAGATAGATAGATAGATAGATAGATACTTTATTAATCCCAAGGGGAAATTCACATACTCCAGCAGCAGCATACTGATAAAGAACAAGATTAAATTAAAGAGTGATAACAATGCAGGTATAACAGACAATAACTTTGTATAATGTTAACGTTTACCCCCCCGGGTGGAATTGAAGAGTCGCATGGTGTGATGGAGGAACGATCTCCTCAGTCTGTCAGTGGAGCAGGATGGTGACAGCAGTCTGTTGCTGAAGCTGCTCCTCTGTCTGGAGATGATCCTGTTTAGTGGATGCAGTAGATTCTCCATGATTGACAGGAGTCTGCTCAGCGCCCGTCGCTCTGCCACAGATGTCAAACTGTCCAGCTCTGTGCCTACAATAGAGCCTGCCTTCCTCACCAGTTTGTCCAGGCGTGAGGTGTCCCTCTTCTTTATGCTGCCTCCCCAGCACACCACTGCGTAGAAGAGGGTGCTCACCACAACCGTCTGATAGAACATCTGCAGCATCTTATTGCAGATGTTGAAAGATGCCAGCCTTCTAAGGAAGTATAGTTGGCTCTGTCCTCTCTTACACAGAGCATCAGTACTGGCAGTCCAGTCCAATATATCATCCAGCTGCACTCCCAGTTGTTTATAGGTCTGCATTTCTTTAATTAATATGTTTAATTTCTACCACACAGTACAAACTACTTTGTTCTTGCACAGCGCACCACACCGAGTGCAGACTCTGATTGTGATGACAACTCTCAAAGCAAAATGCAAGAACAGGTGATACCAATCACTAAATCAAGAACTATCACATATAGGGATACAGATTTGTTCAAATACATCAAAAACAAAGTAGAAACAAATTAGCATAAATGAAAAACAGCAACATCTGTCCATCAGCTAATTGTACAACCACTGCCAAATTGAAGAAAAGGAGTCAGACAAGCCAGACGCAGACCTCAGCCATCAAGCCGCATCTCCCCTATTGGCCAATCTACAGCTGAGTCGGTGCTGGGCTGACCAATCAGACGAAAGGACACTTCTACCCGATGATCCCAGTGTCTGAGATGGCTTTTCCAAAGGCAGGCAATCGACTTGGCAGTAGAGCATTGGTACCAAGTGCCACATGAGGATACCAAGAAGAGAAGGAGGTTCATTGTCACCATCCAATCTGCACCACCTGAGCGATTGGTACTATGTGAGCGTTGAAGTTTAACAAAATCCTACTGTAAGGAAATGGGATTAATAAAGTATCTATCTATCTATCTATCTATCTATCTATCTATCTATCTATCTATCTATCTATCTATCTATCTATCTATCTATCTATCTATCTATCTATCTATCTATCTATCTATCTATCTATCTATCTATCTGTTATATAGTGCCTTTAACATCTATCTATCTATCTATCTATCTATCTATCTATCTATCTATCTATCTATCTATCTATCTATCTATCTATCTATCTATCTGTTATATAGTGCCTTTAACATCTATCTATCTATCTATCTATCTATCTATCTATCTATCTATCTATCTATCTATCTATCTATCTATCTATCTATCTGTTATATAGTGCCTTTAACATCTATCTATCTATCTATCTATCTATCTATCTATCTATCTATCTATCTATCTATCTATCTATCTATCTATCTATCTATCTATCTATCTATCTATCTATCTATCTGTTATATAGTGCCTTTAACATCTATCTATCTATCTATCTATCTATCTATCTATCTATCTATCTATCTATCTATCTATCTATCTATCTATCTATCTATCTATCTATCTATCTATCTATCTATCTATCTATCTGTAAGTGTACTCCACCTCACACTTTATGGATCTGCAAGTGGGTTTCATGTATAAGTGAATATTCTACAGCATATAGACGCATGCATGATGTCACTGCCCGATTGGTGCACTAGCAGGTTTTCACCCATAATGCGTTTAAACAAGAAAGAAAAAAAAAACTCTCAGTATTTTCATTTGAGGTGTACATTACCTAACCATAATGAGAATATTATAAAAATACATTGTTGTTTGCATAAATTCATGGTATATTGTGCCTTCACTGCTGGATCAAGCATGTTATGCTCCTCGGTATGTAGTGCAGATCAAGAAGTGACAGGGACAGCTCCATCACATCACAGGCTCTGTGGGTGTTAATCAGTTGTAGTGATAGGAGCTTGAGAGGCACGGAGATTTATGAAGGACTTTTGCTGACTTTGAGTATAATTTATTTCAGGGTGGTGCTTCGGCTAGCATGGCTACCTCACTGCTCAGGTCACATTTTTGGCCACAATAATTAGCCCAGCACAGTTGGCAGATGGTTCTCTAGCCCTCATGGACATTCAAAAGACCACTACACCATTGTAATCCATTCAAAACTAGTTCCAGTTCACTTTCTCCATTGATCTCCACAATTCACAAACATTTTGTGCTTTTGACAACTATTAGGCGAACAAGGATAGCTGGCAAAATAGCATGCAACGTCCTGAAATAAAGCAACAGCCCCACAAGAGGGAGGATGACTCTAAACCCCAAGCATGCGTACAAAAGGGAATGCAAAGAAACTGTAAAAATTAATATTTAATAACATAAAAGTAGAAAATGACTTTTGTGAATCATCAGATTGTAAAATTTATTTTGCATCCCTCTTTGTAATAAGAATGTAAGTTTAATGTCACTGTGCTCTGTACAAAAAATTATTTTCGAAATCCACTCACATGTACAGGCCAGGCCAAAGTTAGCACACAGGGGCTCTCAGCATTTAGAACTGCTAGGCAAGCATTTGAAGAGAGAAAGGTACAACACCGAAAATAGGCATTGTACTATTTCTGTATGTTAGAGCTGAAATGGAATCCTCTCCTTGCCTTGTTTGGAACCTAAGTAAGGGCCTGCACATGGAGGAACCAGTATAAAAGACTTGGACAGCAACCAAGTCTTCGAAGCCGACGGACAGATGGGTGATGTCGTCATCCCTCCTAAAAAGCCTTCAAGCGCAGTGATGAAAAATTGCAGACTGTATAGATCAAGATCCCACCTTGGTATTGTCTTGCTATATGCTAACCCGTCTGTAATGCCGGGTAAATCGTCAGTAAAGAAAGCTAAGTTATTTTCTCTTATGTGATTTTTACCGCCGTATCACTATGGGAGAGGTATAGCCTTTTAATATCATATCTATATAGTTTTCAGTTACTTAAAACGCCGCAATTACAAAAGAACGTATTTCAACTAGGGAGGTATCGCCCACTACAGGAAACACTC
Organism: Erpetoichthys calabaricus; assembly: GCF_900747795.2. Classification (NCBI taxonomy): domain Eukaryota; kingdom Metazoa; phylum Chordata; class Cladistia; order Polypteriformes; family Polypteridae; genus Erpetoichthys; species Erpetoichthys calabaricus. The sequence goes on along the minus strand of NC_041405.2, from coordinate 152,549,500 downwards.
TTGATGTTCATATTTATTTTGTTAGTGAGGAATTATGTGTTTACTTATAAAATATCTTTCAGGTGGGGTTTTGTAATTTTACTTTTTCTTGGGAAAAGTTTATTAACACTATTTTCATAATGTTCATTTACTACCTGGCCATTTTGTGTTTGCATTGCTGATGCCTCTCCTGGTTTTGGAGGCTTAGCTTTGCACAATACGACTGGTCATTAGCTCGACAATTCTTTAAAAACCAAAGGCTAACCCTTGTTGCTTATTCTCCTGATATCTTGAATCGCTGCATGCCTTTTTTGACTTCAAATTTGTTTTGCGTTTTTGCTAAAGTTGTTTAGTTATTCCAGTCTTTCTGGTCATGATCCTCCTTGCGTCCATGATTTTGATCAGTTTCCCAGTCCTGTTACTATCTCTTCTTTCTCAATACCAGCTGTAAATCAATACAGAATCACAAGTTGCATAACGAACAACCCTGAAATGAAAAAGTTGTTTAGGTAATTGAGACATATGGAGAGGGAGGTGGGAGAAATAAAAGCTCGATTACGTGAGGCAGTTAAACACGTGCAAGATCTGACTGCCTCATTTCAACATTTAGTTACAGAGATGAGAAAGCCTCAATAACAAGAAGCACAAAGGGGTGCTCAAGTAGTGTCAAGTATTAGCGTAGTAAGAAAATAAAATGCAATTTCCCCTTCCACCTGGGGATCAACTACTTTTCAGGGGCTTTACAACCACTCTTTGATTTACAGGTATGAATATGTGCCACCAATAAACAACAACATTTATTTCAAAAGCACATTTTCATACAAAAAAGTAGCTCAAAGTGCTTTGCATAATGAAGAAAAGAAAAATAAAAGACAAAATAAGAAATTAAAATAAGACAAAATTAGTTAACATAGAATAAGAGTAAGGTCTGATGGCCAGGGGGGACAGAAAAAACAAAAACAAAACTCCAGACGGCTGGAGAAAAAAATAAAATCTGCAGGGGTTCCAGGCCACGAGACCACCCAGTCCTCTCTGGGCATTCTACCTCACATAAACTAAATAGTCCTCTTTGTATTTAGGGTTCTCACGGAAGGACGTGATGATGATGGTCATGCAGACTTATGGCTTTTAATCCATCAATGTTGGAACATCATGGTGCTTTGATTCATTGCGCCACCACCAAAAGGACACCGGAAAAGAAACAGAGAGAGTAGGGGTTAGTACAGATTTTAGAGCCACCATGAATAGTTATTATAATGAATTGGATATACAGAGTATCAGGATTAAATTACAGTGAAGTTATGAGAAGGCCATGTTACAGTAATGTGTCTTCAGCAGTTTTTTAAAGTGCTCCACTGTATTAACCTGGTGAATTCCTACTGGCAGGCTATTCCAGATTTGAGGTGCATAACAACAGAAGGCCGCCTCACCACTTCTTTTAAGTTTTGCTCTTAGAATTCTAAGGAGACACTCAGTTGAGGATCTGAGGTTACGATTTGGAATATAAGACGTCAGACATTCCGATATATAAGATGAAGTGAGATTATTTAAGGCTTTATAAACCATAGGCAGAATTTTAAAGTCAATCCTGAATGACACAGGTAACCAGTGTAGTGACATCAAAACTAGAGAAATGTGCTCGGATTTTCTTTTCCTGGTTAGGATTCTAGCAGCTGCATTCTGCACTAGTTGCAAACGATTTATGTCTTTTTTGGGTAGTCCTGAGAGGAGTGCGTTACAGTAATCTAGTCGACTGAAAACAAACGCGTGAACTAATTTCTCAGCATCTTTCCATGATATAAGAGGTCTAACTTTTGCTGTGTTTCTTAAGTGAAAAAATGCTGTCCTAGTGATCTGATGAATATGCGATTTAAAATTCAGATTACAGTCAACGGTTACCCCTAAGCTTTTTACCTCCATCTTGACTTTTAATCCTAATGCATCCAGTTTATTTCTAATAGACTCATTGTATCCATTATTGCCAATCACTAAGATTTCAGTTTTCTCTTTATTTAGCTTTAGAAAATTACTATTCATCCATTCAGAAATACAAGTTAGACATTGTGTTAGCGAATCAAGAGAATTGGGGTCATCAGGTGCTATTGATAAATACAGCTGTCTGTCATCAGCATAGCTGTAGTAGCTCACTTTGTACCCTGAGATAATGTGACCTAATGGAAGCATGTAGATTGAGAAGAGCAGCGGACCCAGGATAGAGCCTTGTGGAACACCATATAGAATATCATGTGTCTTTGAGTTGTAATTACCACAACTAACAAAGAATTTTCTCCCTGCTAGGTAGGATTAAAACCAGTTTAAGACCCTGCCAGAGAGGTCCACCCACTGACTAAGGTGATTTCTAAGAATATTATGATCAATGATGTCAAATGCGGCACTCAGATCTAAGAGGATGAGAACAGATAAATGGCCTCTGTCTGCATTTACCCGCAAGTCATTTACTACTTTAACAAGTGCAGTTTCTGTGCTGTGATTTGTTCTAAAACCTGACTGAAATTTATCAAGAATAGTATGTTTATTGAGGTGCTCATTTAACTGCATAATGACTGCCTTCTCTAGAATTTTACTTAAGAAATAAATAAATCCAAGGTGGCGTACATTATAACATTACTAGATAACAAATCCCTTAAATGGGAGTCAGCCAGATCTGGTGCTAGCCATCCAAGTATTTGTCTGCTAGATGTTTTTCTAAAAGACATCTGAAACTGAAACGACCCCAAAACTCTCTACTGCATCATCAATGAACAGACCGGAAATGAGGAACAGTTCCAGTGTGCCAATCAAGGACAAGAACGGGTAGCTCTCAGTCAGCAAATAAAAGCAGAACAAAAGGTGGATCGAACACTTCCAGGAAACCCTCAACCAGACAGACCCGACCACAACATACAACTTTGATGAAGAGAACACTCGACAAGAGCTCCAGATGAACACTGGCGAGATCACCATTGAAGAAGTAAAGATCACAATCAGAAGCCTCAAGAACAACAAGGCAGCTGGCTTGGGTGAAATAACCTGCTGAGATTCTAAAACACGGCAACCAAGTTATGGTGGAAGAATTGACGTTGCTGTACAATAAGTGCTGGCAAAGTGGTGCAGTCCCAGAGGATTGGCAAAGAGGTGTTATTGTCAAGATCCCCAAGAAAGGAAACATCTCAGAATGCACCAACTGGCGGGGCATTACCCTCCTGTCATTGCCCAGGAAGGTGTTCTGTGCAGACCTTCTTTGATAGCTGCGAAGTGCCCTCAACCAGCGTCTGAGAAAGGAACAAGGTGGCTTCCACGATGGAAGATCCTGCAGTGAGCATATCTTCACCTTATGGAACATCACAGAACAGTGCATCGAGTATCGGCACTCACTGGCCATCAACTTCATAGATTTGATATTGTTTACCGAGAGTCTCTTTGGCAGATGCTGCACCTGTATGGCGTACCAGCAATTTTCACAAACACCTACATGAATCTGTATCTACGATCAAGCAGCTGTGTTGACCGTGAATGGCCATACCAACTTATTTGAGATTGCTATAAGGGTCAAATAAGGCTGCATCCTGTCTCCGTTTCTCTTCCTCCTGGCCCTCAACTATGTCATGTGACGAGATGGAGCATGCATTGGGGCAGACATCTACAGATCTGACCAAGATTGTGACTTGGACTTTGCCGATGACATCGTTCTGCTCCAGGAAGACGAGTTGAAATTGCAACATGTAATGAATGACCTGGACAGAGAAGCATGCAAAAGCACTGAAAAGTCAAAGATTATTCATGTGAGTTCCACCACCCAAATTCAGGAAATTGTAGTCGGACCACAGAGGCTGGAAGAGGTGGAGAGTTTCATGCACTTGGGCAGTGTGATCTTCCAAAATGGAGATGCAGATGTCAAATGCCACATCGGGAAGGTGGCACCCATTTTCTGGAGGATGAACAAGATCTGATCCTCACCATCTGTAACGCTGAAGATCAAGCTCCATTTGTTCGTCTCCATTATGGTCCCTACAGCCATCTACACCAGCGAAACCTGGAAGGTGTTAGCGGACATTAAGAAGAAGCTCGACATCTTTTAACAAAGGTGCCTCTGCCAGATTCTATGGATCAGATATTTCGACCACCTCACCAACGAAGAGGAGCTTCAAAGGAATGGCTCATACAAACTCCATAAGATCGTTGCACACTGAAGGAGTCCAGTTGGCTAGTCACATCCTTTGCAAGAAGGACAACTGCATCCCTAGGGTGGCAATGAGATGGACACCTTCTGGCACCAAATGACCATGAGGATGCCCCCAAATTACATGAAGAAGAACTTTTGAGCAAGTCTTGATGGCACTGAACACCACATTGGATGATGCCAAAGCAATTGCCCAAGATCAGAACCGCTGGAGAACCCTTTCTGCCCAATATGCCACATAGCATGGGAAGATCTAAGTCTAAGTCTGGTCCTAGCCCCAAACATAAGCATGTGGGGAATGGTTTCAAACCATTTACAGATCAGTGATTACAAATTAGGTTAGCTTGGATTTTTGAGGTTTTACTAGGGATCTAGCTCTCTATTGACCTCCATCAAAGAATGAGGAATGACACTTTTTTATTACAATCAAGAATATTTAAACTTTCCATTTATCTTCCATTCATCAATCCATTTTTGGTTGCTTATCTGGGTCCGGGTTGAGAAAGCAGCAGTCTAAGCAATAATGCCCAAACATGCCTTGTGCCTACCACCTCCCAGAACTCCTCCAAGGCGATACCGAGGCATTCCCAGGTCAGCAGTGTCCAATGTGTCATGAGTCTGCCCCTGAAACATGCCCAAAACAGCTCCACAGGGAGGCATCCGGGAGGCATCCTAATCAGGTCCCTGATCCACCTCAACTGACTGCTTTCAATGCAGAGAAGCAGAAGCTCATCCCAAATGTCTGCGCTCCTCACCCCGTCTATAAAGCTGAGCACAGACACACCTGTGAAAGAAACTCATTTCTGCTGCTTGTGACTGCGATCTCGTTCTTTCATCAATACCCAAAGCTTGTGACGATAGGTGAGGGTAGGAACATTCAGTAGATCGACTGATAAATCAAGAGCATCACTTGTTTCTTCAACACGACTGACCAATACAGTGTATGTGGAAGCTGTTCCAATCTGCCTGTCCATCTTCCGCTCCCTTCGTCATTAACTCGTGAACAAGACCCTGAGATACTTAAACTGCTCTGCCTGAGGCAACACGCTATGCCCAACTCGCAACTGGAACTCTGCCCTCTTTTAGCTGAGAACAATGACCTCGGACTTGGAGGTTCAGCTGAGAACAATGACTTCAGACTTGGAGGTTCAGCTGAGAACACTGACCTTGGATTTGGAGGTTCAGCTGAGAACAATGACCTCGGATTTGGAGGTTCAGCTGAGAACACTGACCTCGGATTTGGAGGTTCAGCTGAAAACAATGACTTTGGACTTGGAGGTTCTGCTGAGAACACTGACCTCGGATTTGGAGGTTCAGCTGAGAACAATGACCTTGGACTTGGAGGTTCAGCTGAGAACAATGACTTTGGACTTGGAGGTTTAGCTGAGAACAATGACCTCAGACTTGGAGGTTCAGCTGAGAACAATGACTTCGGACTTGAAGGTTCAGCTGAGAACAATGACCTCGGACTTGGAGGTTCAGCTGAGAACAATGACTTCGGACTTGGAGGTTCAGCTGAGAACAATGACCTCAGCCTTGGAGGTTCAGCTGAGAACAATGACTTCAGACTTGGAGATTCAGCTGAGAACACTGACCTCGGACTTGGAGGTTCAGCTGAGAACAATGACCTTGGACTTGGAGGTTCAGCTGAGAACAATGACTTTGGACTTTGAGGTTTAGCTGAGAACAATGACCTCAGACTTGGAGGTTCAGCTGAGAACATTGACTTCGGACTTGAAGGTTCAGCTGAGAACAATGACCTCGGACTTGGGGGTTCAGCTGAGAACAATGACTTCGGACTTGGAGGTTCAGCTGAGAACAATGACCTCAGCCTTGGAGGTTCAGCTGAGAACAATGACTTCAGACTTGGAGATTCAGCTGAGAACAATGACCTCGGACTTGGAGGTTCAGCTGAGAACAAGGACTTCGGACTTGGAGGTTCAGCTGAGAACAATGACCTCGGACTTGAAGGTGCTGATCCTCGTCCCAACCACTTCACACTCGGCTGTAAACTCTAAACATTTAAACTGACGCACACATTTTAATATTTCAAATATCTGATGCAGCTATTCTTGTTCATTATGTACAGTACTTCTACCTTATGAAGTAAATCAGTGCATTTCTTATGAACACCCTGCTTATGTGAATTTAGACTTTGTCTATTATAAAGATTCTTACTAATGACCATTCTATCACTTCTAAACTCCATTTTTTATTCTTCATAGTCTTGCAGAACGAAATGGGCACTTGGCAGGAATTAGACAGCAATAGGCCTCCAACATTGTTTAAAGTAGGTAATTATGGAAATTGCTGCTTTAGATTACGGAACAGAGTGACTTTGGATTGTGAGATGGAAGTCAACAGATGGAGTGCATATGTGCATACTCCGTTAGACTGAATGAGCGTCCAAGCATTGACATTAAATGATGCAGCATTTCTGAATATTTTGATTCATTCCCACACAACATTAGAGCAATCAACTGCCAAAACGTAAAAGGCAATTATTATATCCTCATTTAACTAAGTTAAACGCATTAACATCTAAATTACTCACTTGGTTATTTCCCATATCCTTGTATTCCAAGACATACACCAGCGGCCATAGCACATGCACTTCAGAAGAGTTCATCCACCTGAAGCTAAGCACGTTCAGGCCCAGCCAGAACTTGGATGGGAGACCATCTACGAAAAGCTTGCTGCTGGAAGAGGTGCTGGTGAAGCCAGCAGGGAGCATTTATCCTGTGGTCTGAATCTGAATACAGATCTCAATGCCCCAGTGCAGTGATGGGGACACTGTGCTTTAAAAATGGCACCATACTTTGGAGGAGACATAAAACTGAGGTTCTGACTATCGGCGATTGCAAAAGATTCCTGGACATCCTTTGCAAAGAGTAAGGTGTATACCGATGTCCAGGCTAATTTGCCCTCCATGGCATAGGCATTCTGGACCCCTAATCATCCCTTATTTGGCTATATCTGTCACCTCTTCCATACCTAATAGCTAATGTGTGGTAAGCGTCCAGGTGGATGCTGCACATTAGTGATGGCTGAAGTGGCTCCCCACTCACTAAAAGCATTTCGAGTACTGAGAAAAGCACTATAGAAATGTTGTCACACGTGTGCTTAGGAGGCAGCTAAAAGGACCAAAGGAAGGTAATTCCATGCCAGGCCAGGGGGTGACAGGATGCACTAATCCTTTCTCTGTTATCCCTGCAGATCAAACATGGGAAATTCTGCCTGATTCCGGTTCTGGCCATGACGATGTCACTTCCTCTCAGATCCCTTAAAACCCAGACCACTTCCTGTTTTCTGTAAGTCAGTGTTGGACTCAATACAGCACACAGCTTTGCAACTTATTTTGCCTTTTGCAGCCAGGGCTCAAGTATACGGGTGGTTGCCCCAAACATTTTTCTGTGTCGAGTCTATTTATTTCACAATGTACAAGGGGGCTTTGCCCCCTGCTCGCTTCGCTCACCAAACACCCTGCGCTTCGCGCCAGCAAATTCGCGTCTCTGTGGCTCGCTTATGTGGATTTCAGTTTCACCAAACAACAAAATTTTTAATTCTCGTGGATATGCCTCTTCATTAGGAAGAAACACTACTTTTCCCTGATGGCAGCATGAATTAGACGATCTACAAGTCTCCGACTTAAAGTTTAAATCCGAACAATATCTACATACTTCTGTCATATCACCTATGTCCATATATTCAATCTCTTTTCGCTTTTACCTTTTCGTCAATATCACATTGAATTTTGATTCCGTGTTTGGAATTGCATCATGACAACACAACGTATAACTGCCCGTGAGTGAATATCGCTTCTCTCTCTACAAGAAATGTGTCTGACAATAGCATTCACACAAATGATAAATGATTGAACCGTGTGCGTGGTTATGTGGGTGGGATTTTTCCACATCTCTTTGCATAAAGCCTTGTCACGTGGGGCTTGAAATTTTCTCTCGTGGGATTTTACTTTCACGAAACACAAATCTTTTAATTCTCGTAGATACGCCTCTTCATTGGGAAGAAACACTACATTTTTTTCCCCTGATGGCAACACAAATTAGACGATCAACAAGTCTCCAAACAATATATTCAATCTCCTTTTGCGGTTCCGTTATTTCACTGCGTAATAATTTCCATTTGTTTGCGCTAATGCGATCTTTACTATCCTATCTTTCATACTTCCATTATCTCTAACCTGCTCTGCATGTGTACCGTGCCACCACTTTTGAAATCTTTTAATTTTCGCGGATAAGCATCTTCATTGGGAAGAACCACTACTTTTTTTTCCCCTGATGGCAATACGAATTAGACGATCTACAAGTCTCCAACTTAAAGTTTAAATCCGAACAATATATTCGACCTCTTTTCGCTTTTACCTTTTCATCAATATCACATTGAATTTTGATTCTGTTTGGAATTACATCGTGACAATGCAACGTATAACTGCGCGTGAATTAATATCGTGTCTTTCTTGCTGCAAGAAACGTGTCTGACATTAGCATTCACACAAATGAGAAATAATTGAACCGTGTGCGTGGTTATGTGGGTGGGACTTTTCCACATCTCTTTGCATAAAGTCTTGTCACGTGGGGTTTGAAATTTTCTCTCGTGGGATTTCACTTTCACGAAACAACAAATCTCTTAATTCTCGTAGATACGCCTCTTCATTGGGAAAAAACACTACATTTTTTTCCCCTGATGGCAACACGAATTAGACGATCTACAAGTCTCCAAACAATATATTCGATCTCTTTTTGCGGTTCCGTTATTTCACTGAGTAATAATTTCCATTTGTTTGCACTAATGCAATCTTTACTATCCTATCTTTCATACTTCCATTATCTCTAACCTGCTCTGCATGTGTACCATGCCACCATTTTTGGAATCTTTTAATTTTCGTGGATACGCCTCTTCATTGGGAAGAAACACAACTTTTTTTTTCTCCTGATGGCAAACGAATTAGACGATCTACAAGTCTCCAACTTAAAGTTTAAATCCGAACAATATATTCAATCTCTTTTCGCTTTTACCTTTTCGTCAATATCACATTGAATTTTGATTCCGTGTTTGGAATTACATTGTGACAATGCAACGTATAACTGCCCGTGAGTGAATATCGTTTCTCTCTCTACACAAACTGTGTCTGAAAATAGCATTCACACAAATGAGAAATGATTGAACCGTGTGCGTGGATATGTGGGCGGGACTTTTTCAAATCTCTCTCTTGCATAAGCTCTTGTCTAGTGGGGCTTAAACTTTTCTCTCGTGGGATTTCACTTTCACCAAACAACAAATCTTTTAATTCTTGCAGATACGCCTCTTCATTGGGAAGAAACACTACTTTTTTTTCCCCGATGGCAATACGAATTATACTATCTACAAGTCTTCGACTTAAAGTTTAAATCCGAACAATATATTCGATATCTTTTACCTTTTCGTCAATATCGTATTGAATTTTGATTCTGTTTGGAATTACATCGTGACAACACAACATATAACTGCCCGTGAGTGAATATTGTTTCTTTCTCTCTACAAGAAATATGTCTGACATTAGCATTCACACAAAAGAGAAATAATTGAACCGTGTGCGTGGTTATGTGGGCGGGACTTTTCCACATCTCTTTGCATAAAGTCTTGTCACGTGAGGCTTGAAATTTTCTCTCGTGGGATTTCACTTTCACGAAACAACAAATCTTTTAATTCTCGTAGATACGCCTCTTCATTGGGATGAAACACAACTTTTTTTCCCCTGATGGCAACACAAATTAGACGATCTACAAGTCTCCAACTTAAAGTTTAATTCCGAACAATATATTTTATCTCTTTTTGCGGTTCCGTTATTTCACCGCGTAATAATTTCCATTTGTTTGCGCTAATGCGATCTTTACTATCCTATCTTTCATACTTCCATTATCTCTCACCTGCTGTGCATGTGTACCATGCCACCATTTTTGGAATCTTTTCATTCTCGCGGATAAGCCTCTTCATTGGGAAGAAGCACTACTTTTTTTTTCCCCTGATGGCAAACGAATTAGACGATCTACAAGTCTCCAACTTAAAGTTTAAATCCGAACAATATATTCGATCACTTTTCGCTTTTACCTTTTCGTCAATTATCACATTGAATTTTGATTCCGTGTTTGGAATTACATTGTGACAATGCAACGTATAACTGCCAGTGAGTGAATATCGTTTCTCTCTCTACACGAACTGTGTCTGACAATAGCATTCACACAAATGACAAATGATTGAACCGTGTGCGTGGTTATGTGGGCAGGACTTTTTCAAATCTCTCTCTTGCATAAGCTCTTGTCTAGTGGGGCTTAAACTTTTCTCTCGTGGGATTTCACTTTCACCAAACAATAAATCTTTTAATTCTCGCGGATACGCCTCTTCATTGGGAAGAAACACTGCTTTTTTTTTCCCCTGATGGCAACACAAATTAGATGATCTACAAGTCTCCAACTTAAAGTTTAAATCTGAACAATATATTCGATATCTTTTCGCTTTTACCTTTTCGTCAATATCGTATTGAATTTTGATTCCGTTTGGAATTACATCGTGACAAAGCAACATATAACTGCCCATGAGTGAATATCGTTTTTTTCTCTCTACAAGAAATGTGTCTGACATTAGCGTTCACACAAATGAGAAATGATTGAACTGTGTGCGTGCTAGAAATTTTCTCTTGTGGGATTTCACTTTCACCAAACAACAAATCTTTTAATTCTCGCGGATACGCCTCTTCATTGGGAAGAAACGCTACTTTTTTTCCCCTGATGGCAATACAAATTGTACTATCTACAAGTCTCCGACTTAAAGTTTAAATCCAAACAGTATATTTAATCTCTTTTCGCTGTTCTGTTATTTCACAGAGTAATAATTTCCATTTGTTTGCGCTAATGTGATCTTTACTATCCTTTTTTGAGACTTTCGAATTTTTGTACTTCCATTATCTCTAACCTGCTCTGCATGTGTATCGCACCAACTTGTTTGAATTCTTTACAACTTTCTACTTTGTCTTTTATTTCCGGCACCGGGCATGGTTAAATCTCTTGGCACAAAGACTCCTCTCATGGGACGTGCAAGTGTCTCTCCAAGAAAATCATGTCTCGTCTCCTTCCAAGATTTTTGTTTTATAAAAGAGAGATATTATTATTATTATTAATACAACAGGGAAACAGACATTTTTCTGTCAAATTCTGGCATGAGTATCAATGGATGGAAGGCCAACCAGTCACTGAGTTCACTGGGTCTGTTTACAGAAGCAGATCTAACTTGCTCTTCCAATATAGAGAGTCATGAAAAATTTTTTGCCCCTTCTTGATTTTCTTCATTTTTGTGTATTCCTAACCCTTAATTGTTTCTGACCTCCAAACAAATTTTGCATAATACAAAAAACAACCGGAATAAAGACAATGCATGGTTTTGAAATGATTATTTGATTTATTAAAGGACAAAAAAATCACCATTTTTATCAACAATCTGAAAAAGCAATCTCCCCCTTCATAACTCAGTCAACCGATAAACAAAATGAAATGATAATGGGTGAAATCAAACGAGACAACTGGTGAAAACAACTGCTAAACAAGAGAAATATAAAGGCTTGTCTAACATTTGCCAAAAAAACACTGTGATTACCTCTGAATCTTTTGGGATAATCTTCTGTGGACTGATGAGTCAAAAGTGGAACTTTTTGAGAGACATGGATCCCATTACATCTGATATAAAGCTAACACCGATCTTAACAATAAGGACATCAGGCTCACAGTCAAACATGGTGCTGGCAGTGTGATGGTGTGAGGATGTTTTCATGCTTTAGAGCCTCTGTGACAGGGAAGCAGAAATTCAGCTCTCCGCCAGAAAGTACTAATGGAGAATGTCCAGTCATTGGACCGTGAGCTGAGTATCAAGCACAATTGGGTTATGCAGCAAGACAACAATCTGAAGCACAAGAGCAAGACCATCTGTGAATGGCTAAAAAGAAACACAATTAAGCCTTTGGACCAAAGTCCTGAATTGAACCCCTTTGAGATGCTGTGGCAGCATCTTAAATAGACACTTCATAGTCGAAAACCCTGCAATGTGTCTGAATTAAATCAATTCTATACAGAAGAGTGGGCTGACATTTCTCTGCAGTAATGACAAAGATTAGTCTACTGTTACTGGAAGAGTCTGACTGCAACTGCTGCTGCTAAAGGAGGTACAACTAAGATAGATAGATAGATAGATAGATAGATAGATAGATAGATAGATAGATAGATAGATAGATAGATAGATAGATAGATAGATAGATAGATAGATAGATAGATAGATAGATAGATAGATAGATAGATAGATAGATAGATAGAGTGAAATGCACTATATGATAGATAGATAGATAGATAGATAGATAGATAGATAGATAGATAGATAGATAGATAGATAGATAGATAGATAGATAGATAGATAGATAGATAGATAGATAGAGTGAAAGGCACTATATGATAGATAGATAGATAGATAGATAGATAGATAGATAGATAGATAGATAGATAGATAGATAGATAGATAGATAGATAGATAGATAGATAGATAGAATGAAAGGCACTATATGATAGATAGATAGATAGATAGATAGATAGATAGATAGATAGATAGATAGATAGATAGATAGATAGATAGATAGATAGATAGATAGATAGAGTGAAAGGCACTATATGATAGATAGATAGATAGATAGATAGATAGATAGATAGATAGATAGATAGATAGATAGATAGATAGATAGATAGATAGATAGAAAGGCACTATATGATAGATAGATAGATAGATAGATAGATAGATAGATAGATAGATAGATAGATAGATAGATAGATAGATAGATAGATAGATAGAATGAAAGGCACTATATGATAGATAGATAGATAGATAGATAGATAGATAGATAGATAGATAGATAGATAGATAGATAGATAGAATGAAAGGCACTATATGATAGATAGATAGATAGATAGATAGATAGATAGATAGATAGATAGATAGATAGATAGATAGATAGATAGATAGATAGAATGAAAGGCACTATATAATAGATAGATAGATAGATAGATAGATAGATAGATAGATAGATAGATAGATAGATAGATAGATAGATAGATAGATAGATAGATAGATAGATAGATAGATAGATAGATAGATAGATAGATAGATAGATAGATAGATAGATAGATAGATAGATAGATAGCAGTGCCCTAAATAATGTTTGAAACAAAGGCACATTTGTCCTTGATTTAATTTTCTCCATCTCACACCCCAGTTTAAGATTACAAATTAAACAATTCAGACATCGTGATTAAAGTGCACATTGTAGACTTTCATTTCATTTTAGTCACACTACACTTTCTCTACAGTCTCCCCATTTCAGAGCACCATAATGTTTGTGACACTTGGCATCACAGGTGTTAGTGATTCCTCAGGTGGGCTTCATTGATTCATAAGATACCTCGGTTTGCTTCTACCCTTTGCAGTCTGTAGCTGTCATTGTTTAACATGAGGACAAGAGCTGTGCCAATGAAAGTCAAAAAAGCCATTTTGTAGGCTGACATATAAGAATAAAACCATCTGAGACATCAATAAAACCTTAGGATGACCAAAATCATCTGTCTGGAATATGTGGATGAAGTAAGAACACACTGGTGGGCTCAGGAATCACAAATGGACTAGTACACCAAGGAAACAAACCCCCACTGCTGAGGACAGAAGAATCCTCACAATGGTCAATAAAAAGCCTCCAACGCCTGTGCAACAGATCAGCAACAGTCTTCAGGAGGCCAGAGATGACTATCAGCAGAAGACTTCAAGAACAGAAGCAACACTGTAAGATGGAGACCACTAGTTAGCCACAAATACAGGATGTCCAGATTACAGTTTGTAAAAAAGGACTAAAAATAGCCTTCAGAATTCTGGAAAAAGGTCATTTGGACAGATTAGACAAAAATGAATCTGCATTAGAGTGATGATAAGAGCAAAGTGAGGAGACCAAAATGAACTGCCTAAGATCCAAAGCAGACCACCACTTCTGTTAAACATGGCGGTGCTGGGGGTGTTAATAGCTTGGTTATGTATGGCTGCCACAGTTTGTAGCACATTTCTCTTCATTGATGATGGGACTGCTTAAGTCCCAGTAGATGCCTCCAAACTCATTGGGCGGCACTTCATCCTCCAACAAGATAATCAGCCAAACAGACTGCTGAGGTGACACAGGACTTTATCAAAGCTAAAAAATGGAAAATTCTTGAATGCAAGTCCAGCCACCAGATTTAAATTCAATTGAGCAGGCCTCCCTAAAACAAGCAGGAGCTGAAGATAGCAGAGCATCACCAGAGAAGACCTGCAGCACCTGTTGATGCCTGTGAATCGCAGACTTCAAGTAGTTGTTGCATGTGAGAGATATGTGACAAAGTCCTAAATATGACAAAAGACCTGCTATTGATTTGTCCCAAACATTATGGTGCCCTGAAAAGGGGGGATAGTGTAAATAAAGTGTGGCCACTTAAATGAAAATCTATGCACTTTAATCACGTCTGAATTTGGTTTGTACTTTTAAACTATGGAGCAGAGGAGGAAAATAAGGTAAAATGGGTCTTTATTCCAAACATTATGAGGACACTGTACAGTATAAAGATAGATAGATGACATTAAATAGTCATTTTCTGTCAAACAAACCAAATTAATTAAATATAACAAGCCAATTGGTGCACTGTGATTCAATAAATAAAATGTGAAAACTTCCACTTGGTCGCATACTTTTCATAGTCATTGTATTCAGATCCATTCGTCTGTGCGCGTAGCTGTGTCCTTCTTTAAGTTGTCAGGCTTCTGCTCAGCGCCTTCTCGCCACACGTTTCATTCTTCCAGGCCGACCCCCCACCCCCCCGACCCCCCTCCCCGTCGCCGGCTCGTGTCAGGTGTTGCTGTGGCGCTGTAATGCGCCTTTCGCAGAGATCCTCGTTGATTTCCATTTCTCTCCGGTGTCTCATTCAAGGGAAACGTTCGGACGGACCCCGATATATATATACGAGGGCGGTGTTTTTCTTTGCCTTAACAGTGACGTTACTAGGCTGGTCTTGATCAAGCCCACCAATGAGAAAGGATCAGAACGATCCTTCTGAGGCTTCTCTTTTTTCGGCAGGCAAGGGTGCTGCCGGAGCAAAGCCAGCTATGGGTGCGAGCGGTGGAGGTGGTGGTGGCGGCGGCGGGGTGCTCTAAGATGGGATGCCGCATCGGCAGCGGGGAGCTGTCCTTCAGCACCCTCATCTCTGTCTCGACAGCGCAGCTTCTTCTCCTTTTGTGAAGACGCTGCGTCTCCAGAACCGAGCTGCACTGTC